>NC_050468.1:3672455-3842455 GCF_013373865.1 Monomorium pharaonis | reverse complement strand
CCAACTTAGGTGCAAGCTTGGCAAGTTGGAATTTTTATTCAACTTGCAAATTATAGTCATGTAACCAGGATGATGCACCACGTCGGCGTGTTGTCTCATTAATGTAGGAGGATGCACGCAGACATTATTTTTGCAGAACAATACCTCACCATCCTGGTAAATAACGTGTCGATTATCCTGGCCACATTCGCCAAGAATATAACTACTTGCTTTTTTCAAAATATTTGGGAGAGGCATTATTGCCGTCGTTGTTGCTGTTGTCGACGTTATTCACAGTCTGTTATGTCATTAGTTTTGGCTGTAAAAAGATAAATGTCAGTGATGTTTTTAGATCATAAACTTTTAATAACAATAAGGCTCAAATTTACTAAAGAAAAGAAGTAAAAAAAAGATACAATCAAAAGTCGAAATACAATTTATTAATGTAGAACAATGTTAAAGTGAAAAAAAATACATTTCAACTGTACTGTTATTTTTAGTCATATGTAAAAAAGACAGTATATTATTCTACATTAATAAATTATATTTTAAGTTTTGATTGCACATCTTTTTGTTTGTTTTTACTCCTTTTATTTTTTTGCTCATAGGTACATACTTTTGTTAAAAAAAATTTATGCCTTTGCGTCAATATTACGTTAAATTCAATTTATAGTTACCTGCGAGATACGCCGTGATTCCTGTCTCTATACAAGAGTTCCAGCAGACATGGTACGGGCTGTCGTCTATGGAAATCTCCAAGTATTGCGAGCCATATCGATGTTGTGAGTGGAACCAATTGTCGGAGTACGTAGGACGGAGGATAAGCATAATCGAGTAAGAAGCAGTTTGGAATGGATTCGCCGAGTAGTTAAGCCAAGAGTCAGACTTGTTCTTCCGTGTAAAGTGTATATAGTGTATCGCTGATATGTGCTTATGCGTTTATGCACGTTAACGACGACGTTATCATCTTGATTAGCCTTGTTATATACCTTTACAAACGTCGATAATACGTATCCGTGTTGCGGTACGTACATCTCATTGTTGGGTTTCGAATTCCGCAGTTGCGTACTTGAGTTTCGAATCGAGATTCCATGTGATTTTTCACCGAAAAAGATAGAAATCTTTTTTTTTAAACTTGTTAATATTTTGATCGAGTTAGTACTGTTAAAATATTTTTTTGTAGTGCATAAGTAAAATTGAGATCATCGGCACAGTTATCAAAGTCCTTGTTTCCAGAATCGCTGATGTTTAAGCGTCACTAGTGCGCGAGCGCCGTCGTCGCTGCCGTTATCACGCAAGTCAATTTTGATAAAATCTGCTAAAATCTTCAGACATCTTGCTTCTCTATAAGTTTTTCATTTCGACTTGACATCTCTTAATATACATATACATTTAATTATGACGGGGTACGAAGGGTACGACATATCAATAATACGTACGACAAATGTGGGTATATACCTTATCCTACAGATCAATATTTTCATCTGATCACGGAACCTGCCGTCTATCCTACTATCCGACTCACTGACATTTCGCTACGTCTGTTATAGTCGTAGACCTCTCTCATAAACCGTATTTATTGATTACTCACCATGTGCCACAACGCTTTAATCGCAACTTGCGACATACATACAAAAGTATTCTTTTAACTTGGATCGATCGTCCAATTTTTTCCCCATATAATCTCAAGGTCCGGTTCGCGTTCAAAACGCTATTAGCGTCATTCTATCTTCATTTATTAAGATAGAACGATAAAGATGGTAATAGTATTTTAGACGTGAATCAGACCGCGATTTAAATATCTTTTATTTTTCTTTCGCTTTTCCTTATTCGAGGTTAAATTATAACAAGTTTCAAACATTTCACGATTAATCCAGAAAATTTGTAATTACATGTGTTTTATCTGTCTAGTGTACTTATAATCAAGTAGCTCTCATACTTTCTAGTGATATAAATATATGATATATTTACACAAATGTCAATATTCAAGATATAATATATATGAAATACACATATTATATCGTAAAAAATGTATCGCTGAAAAACTCGATGAATCGTGCCATATTATCGATTACAACAACAAATCATGAAAATTCATAGTTAAAGAGTATCTTGTGATCGTCGTTAAGAGCTAATCCTGACTTGGGTCCACGTTTAAGATACGATATTGTAGAATATGCTGAAAAATGAAAATCCTCTTGCAGATAACCGTTTATTAGTAAATGCCCTATGATAACCTCTGCAGTTTCTTTCGTAAAATTGGGCACAGGTATGTTAGGTACTCGTAGCAACAAGGGACCTTTACCATACCAAGCATCTATGAGTTTCAGTGCAGTCAATCGTGTTTCGTTTTGTACAGCTTTAGTCATAATTTGATATAATTGTCTGCAATACTGTGCCACGTCGACCTGCTTGCCAGCGCTGGGCTTCCTGCAATGATCACACATCTTAGCACAGTCACTTTCTTCCCAATTCTCTTCAAAGTGAGTGGCTATTAAACTTCGTCTACAAGACGTTTGATCTAAACAATACTCCAACACCTTGTATAAGTTCTGCAGTCCGACTTTATCCTGAAATACCATGGTACTCAATTTAAAAGTATCTGCTAGTCTGTAGAGTAGCAGGCACACTGATTTTTTGCCATCTCTACCAGCTCGACCACTTTCCTGATAAAAATTCTCCATCGACTTTGAAAGACAATGATGAATGACGAATCGCACGTCGGGCTTGTCGATGCCTAATCCGAAAGCAATAGTCGCAACCACTGCTTGATATTTGCCTGACATCCATTTCGAATAGACCTCCGAGCGGTAGTCTGGTTCAAGCATCGCGTGATAGCATCCGACCTTGATATTTTTGCCTCTTAAATAGCTCGTCAATTGTTCTGCGTCTTTAATCGTAGTTGTGTAAATGATACCCGACTTACCACTAAATCGATTCTTCAAGAGATTTTCTATCATTGCGAGGCAAGTTTCCTTGTCTGCTGGTTTGCGACGAACCTCGTAATATAAATTTGGCCTGTTGAATGGAGCTCGTAATACCAAACAACCACTAATGTCCAGGATCTTTTGTACGTCTATGATGATTTTCGTCGGAGCTGTTGCAGTGAGCCCTAGAATAGGTATTCCAGGAAACATGGATTTCAGTACACCTAAAAACTTATAATCAGGTCTGAAATCATGGCCCCACTGACTGCAACAGTGTACTTCGTCGATCGCAAACTGTTCCAGATTGCCCAACTCGTATGTTTTTTGCAATTTATTCATAAAGCGATTGGACTTCGCCATGTATTCTGGCGTTACATAAATCAGTTTGAGAGGAGAGTTCTTATCCATGATGGCTGTCATAGTCATTTTCATGCTCTCCTTGTCAATCTTTGAACACAGCATGTTAGCTTTTATATTAAGTTTCTCCAATCCATGCAATTGATCTTCCATCAGGGACACCAATGGTGAAACTACCACTGTTATACCTTTACTGATCACAGCAGGCAATTGATAACATAAACTCTTACCACCACCTGTAGGCATAATCAGGAGAACATCTTTCTTGGACATAATTGCATTCATGGTCGGTAGCTGCAACTCGCGCAGCTTTTCAATTTTGAATACATCCTTTAATGTTTTCGTGAGCTTTGCAGACCAAGCAAAGTCTTCCGTGTTCCAATTTCTTTTTGATAGAGACAAACTCTCCTTTAAAAGAGCATTGTCACGCAACTTGTCTCTACGTTGCATTAATAACTTTTTACGATCTTGCAATTTCTGTAGCTCGCTCTCTACCTGTTGTAACTCATAATCAATGGCAGCGATCTCATCCATAGCTAAAATTTTCGAGATGACTTGTTAATGTATGTACATAAATATGTAATCTCACGTTAACAAGAAATTAATCTAGGCCAGTCAAGTTTAAGATTGAAATAAATTAATGACGCTTTTTCACATGTGCCAATGACAATTTAATAATGCGATAAAATAAGGACTCTTAAAAAAGTTATAAAGTTATAATTTTGTATTATATTTTTATCATTCTACCAACCTTGAGTCTCGTCATTTAACATCTTTTCGCTTAAAGATTTTAATTTAAAGAAAAATTTAGACATTATAATTATCTTCTTTGATATCTATATAATAGGTTTTTATTTATGTTTACATTCCTAACCTTACACAACAGATGACATGAAAACATGATTAAACGGACTCATATCTCGTTCTTGTCATCGTCTCCTTTAGTAACGGTCATCGAAAGCCTTTGCTCAAATCGGCACCGCGGCACACGACACGATTTTTCCCAAAAAGAATCACAGGGCAAGGTCTGTTGTACGTAACAAGGGTGCCTGGGTCCCAAGTCCCAATCTTTGGCCGGTATTCATATAACGTTTTCTACTGGGAAAACTAGTGCAACACTGGTGCGCACTGAGTGCAATTTTATTGTTCCACTCTTTTAGTCTGTTCTTTCTAGCTGCACTGTTGCACCGGTGCAATAAGTTAAAGGGTGCGTTCCGTTTCACGCATGAAGCGCATGGAAAACTTGAAGATCGTTCCGTTTCACTCCATGCGCAATTCATGCGCGCATGGGAATGGTCTCCCGCGTCCCACCACACAGCGCATGAGAACGCATGAACTGCCTCAGCTCTCGAGGGCTGCGTTCCGTTTCAATGCATGATGGGCATAATGCATTGTTCATCCTTGTTTAACGTTTGACAAACAACAAAGATGAACGATGCATCATGCGTATCATGCGTGAAACGGAACGCACCTGAGGTGAGGCAGCTCATGTGATGTCTATGCGCGACAGCCATTTTGGTTTTGCGCATAGAGAAACGGAACGGACTCATGCGCTCATGCGATGCGTTGTCGTCTCATGCGGTCTATGCGTGAAACGGAACGCACCCAAAGTAAGACAAGTATATTTTTTCTCATTCTAACTTATTGCATCAGTGCAACAGTGCAGCTAGAAAGAACAGACCATTTGAGTATACAGGGGGTACGTTCGGGGAGACACTATTAACGCTACAAACGCTAACGCTATCTGAACTGTTCGTGGAGCCAATAGCGCGATAGTGATAGCGAGTTCCATGAACAGCTATAGCATAGCAAACGCAGTTGCGCAGTTGGTTAGCCGCTGCCAGCAATATTAACAAAATGTTTATATATACAGGGTGTCCCAACGCATGTGGACCATTACTCGTAAAAAGGTAGAAGGGATCGAGATAAACATACAGGTCCAATATTTTCTTGGGTTAGGTCTACAAATAATCGAGATATCAATTTTTCAAATTGTGCGAATGAGAGCGCGCCGCGGCACGCCGTAGGAAGAGCCGAGCCGCTCGAGCCGTAGCGCGGCCCACTGTGAGTGCGTTCGGGGAGACGCTATTAGCGCTATCAGCATCAGTTTATCCTTGTTCTACTTTTAATGAGTAATAAAGATGGACTGATGCTGGTAGCGCTAATAGCGTCTCCCCGAACGCACCCTGTGTGAAGCATTGACTGCCGGCGGCGGGGAGAAGAAGGAGAAGCGGCGCCGCTGCCTGTGCTTCGCCGCCCTTACGTCCCGCAGCACCGCGTCTAGACTCGCATCAATGGCCGCTCTCGCCTCCCACCGCACCGCGCCTAGACTCGCGTCGCACATTCGCAATTACTTGACAAAATTATTTAGCAAAGATAAGGACAAATTAAAACCGTAATAAACTTCTGTGATTGAGAAAGAGTCGAAAGAGAGAAAGCGATGGAAACCCTTGGAATCTTCAAATAATCTAATTTCTATCGTAATTGTGAATATAGTAAACTAATGATAGTTTTTGGTACATTGACGATATATTCTTTCTTTTTCTTAAATATCTTATTTACAGTATCATACAACTCGAACTTTGTTTCTTGTCGAATTGTATCGTACTGTTAAATCCTTGATGAAAACATTAATTGATAAAAATTCGTAAATTCATTCGTAAAATCATTATCGTAAATTCACGATTGATTCTCAAATTAATAGTTTTTTTTTTCGTCTATTATAATATTTGCTACATCGAGTTCTCTCATCGTTATATATTTTCTTTTACACGATATATTCATTAATATTTCTTCATATTTAATCAAAATGATGCAAAAATGGATCGAACTTTCCCAACAGGAAATGCTAGAACGATAGAAAATATCATTTCTTTAAATTTGTTCTTTTTAATTTAGAGAAGCGATGAATTATGAAATAGAAATCAATTAGATAAGTGAGCAACAGTGATTGGTGTACACGAAATAGGATAGCACATTTTCTTAAAAAAAAAACGGAATTTATTCAAAACACTCCGATACACGAGCTCGACAGCTCGAGAACCGATATAAACAGCAATACGACAACGTTCTTCTCTATAGCAACCAGCTGACTCGCGCGGCCGGGCGACGCGTGCAGTACGCGTGCAACAATAGATTAGGGGCGATGCGTCTTCTACGATAATTATGCTTAGAGATTAACGTTCAACATCACGTATTGTCAACTCTAAGTTTTCTTTCATGACCATAGAAAACTTAGAGTTTCTGCTATCTTTAATTGCATTATTAATTACGATAGATTTTCAGTGATTTATTTAAAATAGAAACACGAGAATCTAATTGATTTCTATTTTATAATCCATCTCTAAATCAAAAGGAACAAATTTAAAGAAATGATATTATTTTCTATCGTTCTCGCATTTTCTGTTAGAAAAGTTTGTTCCATTGTTGCATCATTTTGATTAAATATAAAGAAATATTTATGAATATATCGTGTAAGAGAAAAAAGATAACGATGAAAGAACTCGATGTAGCAAATATAATAGATGAAAAAAAAAACTATTAATTTGAGAATCAATCGTGAATTTACGATAATGATTTTACGAATGAATTTACGAATTTTTATCAATGTTTTCATCAAGGATTTAACAGTACGATACAATTCGACAAGAAACAAAGTTCGAGTTGTATGATACTGTAAATAAGATATTTAAGAAAAAGAAAGAATATATCGTCAATGTACCAAAAACTATCATTAGTTTACTATATTCACAATTACGATAGAAATTAGATTATTTGAAGATTCCATAAGTTTCCATCGCTTTCTCTCTTTTGACTTTCTCAATCACAAAAGTTTGTTTCGGTTTTAATTTGTCCCTATCTTTGCTAAATAATTTTGTCAAGTAATTGCGAATGTGCGTAACGACGCGAATCTAGACGCGGTGCTGCGGGACGTGAGGGCGGTGAAGCACAGGCAGCGGCGCCGCTTCTCCTTCTCCCCGCCGCCGGCAGCCAATGCTTCACACAGTGGGCCGCGCTACGGCTCGAGCGGCTCGGCTCTTCCTACGGCGCGCCGCGGCGCGCTCTCATTCGCACAATTTGAAAAATTGATATCTCGATTATTTGTAGACCTAACCCAAGAAAATATTGGACCTGTATGTTTATCTCGATCCCTTCTACTTTTTTACGAGTAATGGTCCACATGCGTTGGGACACCCTGTATATATATTAATAATTATTTATGTTAACTATGTTATTTATATTTATTATAATTTATTTCTAAATATATATAATATACAGGGTGTTTGGTAAAGATTTATGCAATTTTTATAAGCAGGTAGAGCGCATTAAGCTGAACATAAAATCCTCATCGTTTTTCCATTTTCACAATAGTTAACGAGTTATAGACTTGTAAAATTTTCTGTATTAGCCCGGCCTACCGGCAAATGCAAGCACGCCGAGCGCCCGACCACGGCGGCCGCCCCTCCCTAGCGCTTGAACCTTGAGATTGCTAGGCGCGCGGAGGGAGTTGTTACAACAAGCGGCAATGGCTACGCACAATGTGTACGTGTACATACATGTGTACAAAAAAATATCAGTTCTAATGCTTAAAGAAGCAATTACTAAATTTATTTTTTTTTAATAAATAATGATTATTTTTAATAAAAAATTTTTTTTGGTGATAGTCTTAAATGTCGTAAACTGTCATAAATTTTAAAAGAAGCTATTATCATGTGCTCAAAAACAAATTTATCCTTCTTTAAACAACATTAGAAAATTTTATTGATTAAAATGGAAATAACAACCAAATAAAATGTTTCAACTTTATATTCTTAATTTGTTTCAACTTTATATTCTTAATTAAAAATTAAATAACGAGGATATTTATATTTTTAATAAAATTAATCCTTGTGATAGACTTATAATACACGGAAAAAACTTTGTGGTAAAAATTACTATGGTAAGTAGTAAACGCGTGCTAAGGAGGAATTATGAAAATTTTTATTATGTTCTTCATCAAATTACGATAATATTTACACTACTTATATGATATAATTCTCTGAAATTTCTTCTTACAGTTCGTGGTTACTATCATAAATAATAAATCATACATAATTTTACTATAAAATTTTCTCCGTGTAGATTTACAAATATATGAATTTATTAAATGTTTGAAAACTTATAAACAATATTTATTTAATTCAAGAAAATTTAGTATGTAATGTGTGTGTATTTGGTGTGCGGTGCGTGTGCGTGTGTTTGTGTGTGTGCGGGTGCGTGTGTGTGTGTGTGTGTGTGTGGTGTATGTACGTACATACGCGAGAAAAGAATAATCACTTTGTGACAGGAAAATGAATAATCATTCCTTAGTTCGCGATTTTATATCACTATTATTATTCATGCTGATTACTATACGATACACGCACACGTAGAAAAATATGATTCTAGTTTTAAGAAAATCAATTATTCATTTTTAATTTTATTCTTTTTTAATAATTATCTTATTTTTAATGGTTGAAAAGAATATTATATTGATAATAAACACCTCACTTTACACAAAACAAATAATGTTTAACATTTTCGTGTATGTATCACACACACACACACACACACACACACACACACACACACACACACACCAAATACACACACATTACATACTAAAATTTTCTTGAATTAAATAAATATTGTTTATAAGTTTTCAAACATTTAATAAATTTATATATTCGTAAATCTACACGGAGAAAATTTTATAGTAAAATTATGTATAATTTATTATTTATGATAGTAACCACGAACTGTAAGAAGAAATTTCAGAAAATTATATCATATAAGTAGTGTAAATATTATCGTAATTTGATGAGAAACATAATAAAAATTTTCATAATTCTTCCTTGGCACGCGTTTACTACTTACCATAGTAATTTTTACCATGAAGTTTTTTTCGTGTATTATAAGTTTATCACAAGAATTAATTTTATTAAAAATATCCTCGTTATTTAATTTTTAATTAAGAATATAAAGTTGAAACAAACATTTTATTTGGTTATTATTTCATTTTCATCGATAAAATTTTCTAATGTTGTTTAAAAAAGTATAAATTTTTGTTTAGCACATGGTAATAGCTTCTTTTAAAATTTGTAATGACAGTTTACGACGTTTAAGACTATCATCAAAAAAATATTTTTTATTAAAAATAATCATTATTTATTAAAAAAAATCAATTTAATAATTACTTCTTTAAGCATTAAAATTGATATTTTTTTGTACACATGTATGTACACGTACACATTGTGCGTAGCCATTGCCGCTCGTTGTAACAACTCCCCCCGCGCGCCTAGCAATCTCAAGGTTCAAGCGCTAGGGAAGGGCGGCCGCCGTGGCCGGGCGCTCGGCGCGCTTGCATTTGTTGGTAGGCCGGGCTAATACAGAAAATTTTACAAGTCTATGGACGGGATTCATAGACCGATCTTAAGCTCAAGCTTTGTCTTAAGTCTAGCTTCGAGCCGACTTGAGACTTACTTAACCAATGAAATAACAGCATTGACGTCTCAAGATCGTGCTTAAGCTGGAACTTGAATAAGATTTGACTATGAATTCCGGTCTATAACTCGTTAACTATTGCGAAAATGGAAAAATGATAAGGACTTTATGTTCAGCTTAATGCGCTCTACTTGCTTGTAAAAATTGCATAAATCTTTACTAAACACCCTGTATATACATGGAGGAGGAATTGCTATGGTTTCATGTAGACCGAAAGTGTTCCAAGCCATAGACATAGTATATATCTAGACTGAGCATTGCGGGAGTAGGGGTAAAGTTCAGAGGGAAAAGACTAGCATGCTTTGGGTCATACATTTCTCTCTCGTTCGCGCATATGTACAAGTGCAAAAGATGGATTTTGCACTTGTACACATGCGCGAACGAGAGAGAAAGGTATGACCCAAAGCATGCTAGCCTTTTCCATCTGAACTTTAATCCTACTCTCGCAATGCTCAGTCTAGATATACTATGTCTATGGTCCAAGATCTGTCCGAGAGAGAAAGGTATATTATGATACTCGCTTTCTCTGCGCATGCGTTAATATCATTGGCCTAGTTTACATCGTGCATTTGATACGCGTATCAAATAGTAAATAACTAGTGAATGTGTTTAATCATTAGCTTAAATTCACTACTTGATACGCGTATCAAATGCACGATGTAAACTAGGCCATTATCTGCACCGCAGTTTCAACACTTCTTGTGCACTTTTTGTGCTCTTTTGTACTTAATTACGAATTGTATATGTGTGTGAAACAATGCCAGCCATTGTACATATAGCGTTCGACGCATGCGCAGAGAGAGCAAGTATCATGATATACCTTTCTCTCTCGCACAGATCTTGGACACACTTTCACTGCTGACATTCCTCCTCCATGTATATATACTCAAAGGTTCCACTGTAAAAATCAGGGGGTCAATCATGAATCTTTTCCCTAGCGTGAACTTGTGAAAAGTAAAACAGTGAACCTCAATCAGTGAAAAATAAAAAGATTGACATTAATTTGTATTGTTCAACATGGCAACTGCGTTTTTTATTATTCTTTAATAAATATCAAAACCAAAACGATCAAAATCAAAACAACCCCTACAGCATGAAATATTGCTGCAACGTTGCAGAAATATTGCAATAGTGCATAATATAACCAATATTGCAGAAATATTGTAGCAATATTACAAATATAATATTCCCTAGCAAATGTTGCACAATATTGCAGCAATATTACAAATGTAATATTTCTTAGCAGATGTTGTGCAATATTGTAGCAATATTACAAATGTAATATTTCCTAACAGATATTGCACAATATTGTGGCAATATTATATTGCAACCGTGCAAAATTTATTTCCGTATAATCCGTATTTCTTAATCTAGAACTAACAATAAGTAATATTTTACATAGTTTTAAGGGACAAATAAAAAAATAGAGCAGGATATTTTTATTTTAAATTTTTATGTAAGATTAGAGCTAAAAGATACATAGATGAGCAACAAATTCTGTAATCACGACAGCGTTGCGTCCTATACTAGATTGAGTGAAGCAAGTCCAGAAGATGTTCACTCTGACTTATATATATAATACATTAATTAAACATGTGTGAACCATACATGCATGTGTAATTCTAGCGTATAAATTGATCAGGATGGGCATTTTCTGGACTTGCTTCATTTTAATGCTTACTTAAATCTAGAATGGAACGATATTCGATATCCGTTGGTGTATGTTAATTTAATTAATTACTTTTTTAATTAATAATTTTTTTAATTATTGTGCCGTAACGGTATGACAATAAATTCATTTTTCGTTTTTCGTATAATACACATCTTACATATTATTTGATTAATTTAACCACCTGCAACATTTCCTTCATATTGCGCATTAACGTTTCAGAAATATTACAGCAATCTTACAAGAAATATTGCAGCAATATTGCTGAAATATTACAGAAATCTTACGGGGAATATTGCAGAAATATTGCAGACATATTGCACAATATTGTTTTGGAGCGGACATAGGAATATTGCTGCAATATTGCAGCAATATTTTCTGCAATATTCCAATCTTGCAAAATAATATTTCTGCAACGTTGCCGCAATATTTCATGTTGTAGGGGAATGATCAAAATAATTTCCGCGTAACAAGAAAGATATTAAATATATATATATATATATATATATAGAGAGAGAGAGAGAGAGAAAGAGAGAGAGAGAGAGAGAGAGAGAGAGAAAGAGAGAGCGCTTTTATGTAATTATTTATAAATTTACATAATTTTACACACACACACACGCGCGCGCGCACACACAAATATATACACACACACAGAAAAAAAAGCCAATAACATATGTAATTGTGAGCTACTAACTACATAAAATACTCAATACAATAATATTTACTGTTAATGCTCTAACACTCTTTTTTTTCTTCTTTCTTACACACACACACTCTCTCTCTCTCTCTCCGCTCCTTCTTTCTATAAAAGTCGCTGTTTCTTCTTCTGTTTCCTTTTCTGCTTCTTCTTTCTACAAAAGTCGAAACTCTCTCTTTCTCCTACCAATCTATTTGCTTTCTTTCTTCTTCTTTTCTAAAAGATTATAAAATTTTAAAGATATTATTGTTATTCCCTATTATATTATTACTTAATATATCTCTTTATTACTTATCTTATTACTTACACACTTTTAATATAACCAATTTTGACTTGAAAACACAACTGTCAAACACTACGAAGCATGCGGCTCAATGATCAGCGAAATAACCAATCAGCATCGCGGATTAAAGGCAACAATTCTTCGAGACTTTCGAGATGACTTCGATACATTCGATAAATAAATAACATGTCTTTTTTAGAAAAGGACTAGAACATGCACGCGCTTCGCGCGCGCTAACTGTTATTTTTTTATTTGTTATTATACTTTGCATAATAAAATTACTACCGCATATAATATATACACAATTTGTTTATTTCTTGTACTTCTCAAACTTTGGAAGGGGGTTACATGGCATGATTACATATTTACATAGAATTTTTAACAACTATTTACGTTCATTTCTCGTCTCTAATACATTTTTCATTTATTTTGTACCTATATCAATCTCTGATAACATTTTACTAATAGAGAAATTTTGTTAGCATTTTTGTAAATAATTTTTATACAGTTGTAAAATTCATCGTTTTAAGATAGATTTTCCAGAGAAATAACCATCAAATCGACATCAATTTGATTTAATCAATGCAATTTATATCAATTCTCTCTTAATTTGATATCAATTTGATGGGTTATTTTTCACTGAGTTATGCGTGTTACTGTGAAATTGGCACCGCAAGTTTTCATAAGAGTTCTACTTGCACCCCAAGTAGTTCTAGAGTTGCTGATAAATTTCAGAAATAGTTCCGTTGATTTAGTTAAAAAAATGAAATTTTAAAAAATGAGGTCCTAACTTCCCGTGGCACCTCATTAATAAAAATTGAACGTTTTAACAGCAGTTCTACTTGCACCCGCAATAGTTCTAGAGTTCCTGATAGATTTTAACAATAGTTCTGTACATTAAATATATTTAAGCAATTTTTTAATTTGGCTGTTGGCACCGCACCACAAGAGTAAAGTACCACTGTCTGGCGAGTTCCAGCCAACTTTATGGCATTTTCTAACAATTCTGCAATAATGTTTCAAAGCTTTTTGTAGGTTTTGTCGACAGTTCCGGTCTTTAAGCATTTTTAAACAATTTTTTTATTAGACGGCTGGCACCGTATTAAAAGAGTAAACTACCTTTTTATAGCGAGTTCCAGACGAGTACATAGGATTCTCCATAACAATATATTTCTACAATAGTTCCAAAGCTTTTTGCAAGTTTCGTCCACAGTTCAGGTCTTTATGCATTTTTAAACAATTTTTTATTTGATTCTGGCTCGCACTATTAGATATGAATACTACGTTATTGTATTTAAATTTCAGCCAATTTTATGGTATCTAATATGTATGTGTTAGTAATGTAATTGACATTTTTTAAATTTTAGAGTTGGGTTAATTAATCTATTTTTTTAACTAACAAGGGAACCTCGCGAACCCGAATATTCAGATTTTAATGAAACTTGGCATAAATGTAGAGGGGGTAAATACATGAATTTAGGAATTTTTAGTTGGTGCTTATAAACGGTTTGAGGGGGTGAAACCACCTTTCAAAGTTGAGACGTTTTTGCGTTTTCTCGATATATCTCGCAAACTAAACAAAATATAAAAAAATGTTTCATACAAAAGTATAAAAAACAAATAACAAAGTTTTTTTTTAAAAAAAAATTTTTTTTTAAATAATAAATAGCACAGTTAAATAGGGATATTTATACTGTAAGACTTTTGTATGAAACATTTTTTTATATTTTGTTTAGTTTGCGAGATATATCGAGAAAACGCAAAAATGTCTCATCTTTGAAGGATGGTTTCACTCCTTTAAACTGTTTATAAGCACCAACTAAAAATTTCTAAATTCATGTATTTACCCCCTCTACATTTATGCCAAGTTTCATTAAAATCAAAATTTTCGGGTTCGCGAGGTTTCCTTGTAAGTTAATGAAATTTAATTAATTATAAAATTAATTCTATTATGTTAAAAGTTACGTAAATATATACTAATTCTATTAAATTTACGTTAAGATTAATTTGTTTCTAGTTAAAATAAAAGTTAATTTTGAGAAACTTTTTTATATTAAATTAAAAGGCCATATGATTTGTTTAAGTTAAATTACCAACATAATTACAGTATTGATCGTCAAATATATTTAATTTTAATATAATATTTTATTTGTAAATTAACTTACAATGTCGCTCTATTGTTAACCAGTAATTCATGACATGTATAAATACTTATCGTGAGAGGTTTAGAAAGGGGTTACGTATAAATACAATTGTTTGTCAAATGAACTGTCGACAAAACCTACAAAAAGCATTGGAACTATTACAGAAATATATTGGAGAATGCTATGTAGTTGTCTGGAACTCGCTATAAAATGGTAGTTTACTCTTGTAGTGCTGTGCCAGCCGTCTAATAAGAAAATTGTTAAAAAATGCTTAAAGACTGGAACCGTCAACGAAATCTGAAAAAAGCTTTAGAACTATTGCAGAACCATTGAAAAATGCTATGTACTCGTCTGGAACTCGCTATAAAATGGTAGTTTACTCTTGTAGTGCGATGCCAGCCATCTAATAAAAAAATTGTTAAAAAATGCTTAAAGACCGGAACTGTCGACGAAACCTGCAAAAAGCTTTGGAACTATTGCAGAACTATTGAAAAATACTATATACTCGTCTGGAACTTGCTATAAAATGGTAGTTTACTCTTGTAATGCTGTGCCAGCCGTCTAATAAAAAAATTATTTAAAAATGCTTAAAGACGGAAACTGTCGACGAAATCTACAAAAGCTTTGGAATTATTGCAGAACTGTTAGAAAAGGCTATAAAGTTGGCCGAAATTCGCTAGACAGGGGTACTTTACTCTTGTGGTGCCAACAGCCAAATTAAAAGATTGTTTAAATATATTTAATGTACGGAACTATTGCTAAAATTTATCGGGAACTTTAGAACTATTACGGGTGCAAGTAGAACACTACAGGTGCTGTTAAAACGTTCAATTTTTATTAATGAGGTGCCAGGAAAATTAGCACCTCATTTTTTAAATTTCATTTTTTTTAACTAAATCAACGGAACTATTTCTAAAACTTATCAGGACCTCTAGAATATTTGGGGTGCAAGTAGAACTGTCATGAAAACTTGCGGTGCCAACTTCACAGTGACTGACACAGTGGGTCGTGCTATAGCTAAAGCGGCTCAGCGCTTCTTTTAGTGCGCTCTCTTTCGTACAAATTGAAAAATTTGCATTTTGTTTATCCATTCAAGATATCCAAAAACTATAATAGACTTTTGTTCACCTTTATTTTACTGTTCTTTTAAATTTTATTTTTTGTATATTAAATAATTTTCCTCATCTTTTTGTGCATATAAATATTTAGTACACAATATCATGTTTTTTGGTAAAAAAAAAACAGTTATGTGATCTTTTTATATCAATAGATCCTTTTTATTATTTTGTGCATAATATTATTAACAAAAAACTACTTTTTCTATTTTTTTTTAGATCTTCTTTACTGTCTTTTAATTTTTTTTTCTTATATAATAAATAAATTCCTTCATTATTTTGTGCAAAAAAGTATTGAGATAAAGTAATCAAAAAGTAAATATTTTACAAAATATTTTATAGCTTAGTTTTTTGTATAATAAGAAATATTTTGAAACATACAAATTACAAAATATTTTCTAAAATATTCATTTTTTATCATTTTATTTTAATAATTTATATTATGCACAAAAAAGAAAGAAATCAATTGATATAAGAAAACCACATAGCTGTTTTTACAAAAAACTATGACATTTTGTGCATATAAATATTTGATGAAATATTACGTTTTTTTTTTTTGTAAAAACAGTTATGTGGTCTTTTTATGCCAATAGATTCTTCTTATTATTTTATGTATAATATCATTACAATAAAACGATAAAAAATGAATATTTTACAAAATATTTTATAATTTTTATAAAACATTTCTTGTTATGCAAAAAACTAAACTATAAAATATTTCGTAAAATATTCATTTATTATTATTTTATTGTAATAATATTATGTATAAAACAATAAGAACAATCTATTTTTATAAAAAGACCACATAACTGTTTTTTATAAAAAATTATGATATTCTAACAAATATTTATATGCACAAAATGTCATAATTTTTTATTCTTTTTCTTATTTTGTGCATATTATTAAAATAAAATGATAAAAAATAAATATTTTACAAAATATTTTATAATTTATTTATAAAATTTTCTTTATTATACAGAAAACAATGTCGTTTTTTTTTTAAATATATAAATGGAGAAAAAGAGAGAGAGAGAGAAAAGGAGAAAAAGAAGAAAAACAAATATAAAACCATGTAATGATGTCAAAAATATACATAGTTATTTTTTAAAAATCATATTTATATAAAAAACATAATTATTAATATCATGTTTTTTGTAAAAACAGTTTTGTGATTTTTTGTATCAATTGATTTTTTTTCTTATTTTATGCATAATATTATTAAAATAAAATGAATATTTTACAAAATATTTCATAGTTTTTTCATAGTTTTTTTTTGCATAACAGGAAATATTTCATACAAATTATAAAGTGTTTTGTAAAATATTTATTTTTTATCATTTTATTTTAATAATATTATGCACAAAATAAGAGAAAGGATCAATTGGTATAAAAAAACCACATAACTGTTTTTACAAAAAAACATACCCAGCAAACACAAAGTTACATGTAACGTGCCTGTTAGTTATAATTTCTCACTCAACAATGTAATTGTAATATAACACACGTGTTATATTACAATTACATTGTTGAGTGGGAAATTATAACTAACAGGCACGTTACATGTAACTTTGTGTTTGCTGGGTAATATTATGTAATATTTATATGCACAAAACATCATGGTTTTTTTCTTGTTAGAACACTTACGTGGTTTTCTTATACCAATTGATTCTTTCTCTTATTTTGTGCACATTATTAAAATAAAATCATAAAAAGTGAACATTTTACAAAATATTTCATAGTTTCATTTTTTGCAAAAAGGAAACATTTTATATAAATTATTAAATATTTCGTAAAATATTTATTTTTCATCATTTTATTTTAATATTATAAAAAAACCACTCTTTTTACAACAAAACATGATGTGTATTAAGTATTATATTATAAATATATTTTTTATATAAATGATTTTTATACAAATTTTGTAAAAACAGCTATGCATTTTTTTATATCATTACCTGATTTTGTATTTGTTTTTCTTTCTTCTTTCTTTTCCTTTCTCTCTCTTTATTTCTCTCTGTATTTCTCTCTGTATTTATCTCTGAAAAAACTTAGCATTGTGTAATAAATATTGGATTATATAAATTACAACTTACTTGATCGACTCTTTTCATCAAATTTGACAGCTACTCTCAAAATTCAGACTAAACTGTCAAATCACAACTCTCGCACACGAAGCGAGTCAAGCGCGAGACAGCCAATCGCGATCGGAATAAAGCGGCAACCATGCAATCGCGATTAGCAGGCAACTTTAGGGTTACATGGCTATTTTATAAGAGGATAAGAGGATTCACATTATAAAATAAATATATTTTTTGAATAGAATAAAAAAACTGACAATAGATTCTTAAAGTACAACTCTTCCCCTTTCCATTGATCACCATTTTAATTACTTTATCTATTTTTTTCTAATAAATATGGGCGTTTAAAAAAAAAACAAATTTTTACAAAAATTTTTCGTTCTTTTCTCATTCTTTTCAAAAAATCTCTTTTCTTTTAATATCTTCGATTTTTCAGCCAAGACCATCATAATTCTGAGATTTTTTCCTTTCGATTAAAAAAAAAGAAGTGAAAATTGATTAAATACATTTGAAGATACAAGTCAACGAAATTTTGGGGTTAGTGTAACCCTTGTGTGTAGGAATCGGGAGAAAAATAAGGTGTGTAGGCAGAGGGTTATATATATATAAATTACATTGTTAATATATTCGTATTTTTATTTTATATACATTTTATATATTTATATTAACAGTATTATACATCATATTTTCTTACCTTTCTAATTACAGTTAACTGCATGGTAATCAAATAAGATGGAAATTTAGCGCGTTAAAGAAGTTATATAATAAAAAAAGGGATCATAATCGTACTAGTGGAAATGCTCCAAAGGCTCTTGATAAATTTGAAGAACCAATTAAAGAAATTTCAGGTGATAAAAGTGGTGATGCTATTAAAAAAAATTCTTTCAATTCACCATTATTAAAGCAAACTTCATTGAATCAATCACAAGAACAAAATATAATATTGTTAGAAAATGTTGATATAGAAAAAAAAATTAATGATATTCAGAACAATATAAAAATAAATCAAATGAGGAAGCATGACATACCTGAAACAGACTCAGAGAATATTGATATTGAAGAAGCAATAAATAGTGGACAGAATAATATAAAAATAAACCAAGTAAAAAAACATAGTGTACATGGAACAGGCTCTAAAGTTGCTCGTACAAAATTAGAATTGGAGAAACAGTGGTTAGAACATTTAAAAATCATACATCAAAAATATGAAGATAGAAGTAGTCATGATGGAAATAAACATAACAGAAAAATAGAAGAACTAGAATTGAAAAGGGAAAAACTAAATTAAAAAAAAAAGAAAGTAATACAAGAAATAAAATTCAACAAAATGATAGAGCGAGAAAAAGTTTCGATTGAAAAAGAAAAATGTGATTTATTAAGAAATATGATTCAACTCAGAAGTATTTTTAATTAGAATATTTAATAACAAATATTATTTTTGATTTATTTTTTATTTTTAAAGTTTAAGGTTTTTATTTAATAAAAGTTTAAAGTTTAAAATATTTCTGTTTATATTATAACTTTTTCAAATTTAGTTAAAGAGAGAACATTATATATAAAGTGATATGAAATGTGTTCAGTAATTTAATTTTTCTATATTAACATTTTCTAAGTCATTTATTTTTAAAAGTAAAAAAATATATTTTATCAATTAAACTAGATTGTGTTTAGGCTAAAAAACTAGACTGAAATTATGTGATATTACATGCTTATTTTTAAAATTTAAAATAATATTACATTATGTTTATTAAATAAGTAAAATGTGAATAAAATAAAAACGATTAATATAAGTATTGATAATTATTTTATTTCTTTCTTCCTGTTCTTTTATTCTATATTATTATTAAATATTATATTTAATTATTAAAACTTTTATTTAAATAATATATACAGATATCTGTACATCAATTATGAGTATAAGTCTATTTGTTTTACATAAACGTCATAACCCAGCAAACACAAAGTTACATGTAACGTGCTTGTTAGTTGTAATTTTCCACTTAATAATATAATTGCAATATAACACACGTGTTATATTACAATTACATTGTTGAGTGGGAAATTACAACTAACAGGTACGTTACATGTAACTTGGTGTTTGGTGGGAATTTAGATTATTACATGATTAATTATTACAAGGATACATTTCCTGAAATAATAATATTCGACGGTCCAGGTTTCCTGCGTGTGCATTTTCGTCTCTTTGCTCGTCATAGTTTTCTAACTCATTTTGTTCTAAGTTTTCTTCAATATAGAAATCTTCACCATTATCACCGTTATTTAAGCATATATTGTAAAGCACACAACATGCTATTATAATTCGAGTCATAAAATAAGTATCACGTAACGGTAGCTTTTGTAATTGTCAAAATCGACCTTTTAAAATACCGAAAGCTCTCTCAACTACTACTCGAGTTGCTGAAACTTTTCTATTAAACTCTATTTGTTCTATCGTAAGATTACCATTATCTTTAAAGGGAGAGACAATCCATTTCTTTGCTACCCTATATTGTAACCTTTATCTCCTAATAAAAAAGTATTATTTGGAAAAATGTGTTCTCTTTCCAGTTCAGCAACGCGAAATAGCTCTGGGGCTTGATTCTTGAATTCATTTGCAAGAAAACGTATGCGCAAATACCCGCTCTAACAGAAAAGTTGCAAGTTTATTGGTTGAAAGCCATACGATAGCCAATAAATTTTCAACTTTTCTGTAAGAACAGAATTTGCGAATACGTTTCTCTTGCAAATGAATTCAAGAATTGAGCCCCTGATCTTTTCAACATACGAACGTCGTGAAAAGATCCTGGATCACCGCAATATATATTAATAAATTTCATGTTATTATCGGTAACAGCTTGTAAGAGAATAGAGTAACAATATTGCTTCCTATTAAAATATTGCCTACCATTTTCTTCAGGCTTATTAATATAGATATGCGAGCCATCTATGGCTCCAATACAGCTACGAATACCAGCTATTTCTTGAAATTTGCCAGATACTTCAGTTATATTATTTCCTTCGGACCATGTAACAACTTCAGGCACTAAAGTAACTAGCCAATTAATAATTCGACGTATAATGCGAAATACAGATGATAATGATATGTTAAAAAGATTGGCTAATGTTCGATGTGGTTTTTTATTATTGAGGAACCAAAGACTCATCAATAAACATAACTCCGCAGATTTCTTTTTTTTTCCATAATTATGTAATGGTATAAATCTACTTGTTTCTAAAGATTCTGTAAAACAAATATATGTAATTAATTTTACATTCCCAGACAGCATTGGATATCGTGCGAATATTCTACTCTCATACGGAATGTACTATGATCGTACCGAATATACGTAAAACATTCATATAACGTCTCAGTAGAAGGTCATTTTGGTATATCCTCAAGATAAACTTAGAATATACCCAGGTAGCAAGGTGTCGTCTAATTGACGGCATTTTTTGGTCATTTTACGACGAACCAGACGTCATAATGTCGAGATAAAATGACGTCTAAATGTCGTAAAACTGACGTACATTTGTCTTATCTTAACGATGTCATATATTGACGTCAAAAATACGTCATTATTTTCATATTATTGACGTCATTTTCAAGAAGCTAGTATCGTACATTTGACGGTATTTTATTGTTATTTTTATGACAAAACATAGGTTTTTAGATTACATTTAATAAAGACAACACTTTAACGTCATTTTTATGACTATCCCAGGTAGTAAAAGCCGTTATTTTGACGTTTTAGAAACTATTTCGGGTACATGTCCTATATATGCAGTACTTGCATTATGAAAATATCGAAATAACATAATTATAATGTAAAAAAAAATTTACGTTGTTTCTCAACAAGAATCGTGACCCACCATACCATAGTCACATTTGGGATTGCCTAACTTCCGCGGTCACCCATCCAACTCTGAACCGCCGTCGACGTTGCTTGACTTCGAAGATCGTACGCTACCTAGCACTTTGTGATGATTCATGAACACTTGATGCTCATGAATACATATTTGTTATAGATCAGTTCAATAGATGCGGGAAACATGAAACTTGTAGTTAACTAATATTTTTATAAATAAATATAAATTTACAGGTTTTTTCCTGATTTTTACATATGCGAAATAACATGTGGAATAACTTATAAAAATATGTTTTTGCTCTGTTCTTTTGATAAAACTAAATTATATCTCAGACAGAACGCAATATTTATAAAATATTTATAAAATATTTATAAAATATTTATAATATTTATTTAAATATTTTATAAATATTTATCCAAATATTTTATAAATATTTTTGTGGTCTTAGATTTGACAAATCATAGAGATTTATCATAAATATTATAAAAATATTTATGAAATATTTATAAATATTTATATAACATTACTTATACAAATCTTTATCTTTTATTTACCATAAATATTATATAAAATATTTAGTCTATATTTTAATAATATGTTGAATAAAGATTTTTTTTTTCGTGTATATAAAATATGTGTAAAATATTTATATAATATTTTGAAAAAATAAATATTAATAAATATTAATAAATATTTATCATAAATATTATGTGCTGTCTGGGATGATTCTAAACTATTAATAGTATTAATTATATAAAATATTGTATTAATTTTAATAATGTTGTTTATTGACCAATCTTTAAATAATGATTAATAGTTATAGGTAGCAAGGTGTCGTCCACTAGACCTCAATAATTCGTCATTTAAGGTTAAATCGTCAATTATTACAAAGAATTATAATTAACGTCAGTAATTAGTCACTAATAAAACCTTATTAATACGTCGTAAAATGATCAATTAATAACTAACTTAGTCAAGAATATGACGTCGGAAAAATGTTGTAGAATGGATAAATGACTGACGTAATTAATAGGTCAAAAAATGACGTTACTATTACGTCTTAATTTGGTAACATGACGTCTGCGACCTTACATGACGAATTATTGACGTCGTATTAACGTCACCTTGCTACCTGAGTAGTGACTGAACTTCGCAACTCCTACTGAATGTACTGAGATTATATCTAATATACTCAAAACGTCCGTAAAATATCCTATGATATATCTCGTGTATATCTATTACATATTTCCAAAATATCCGCGTAATATCGAAAGTGAATCATGTCAACGCTATCTGTGATCTGTAACGTTACGCATTTTCGTCTGCCGTGTGACGCAGACACGTGGTAAAGTGTAAGGTGTGAACGTGCGAACACGAACTCACGAACAACGTGGTTTTCTCAAGAATTACGCCCAGATAACTCTGGTATGCACATAAGATATATATAATATAGTAACGTAAACTATAATAATATACATATATATATATTATTTAGGTTATAACCTACAATTATCTGAGCATAATTTCCCAAAGCACCACAGCGTATTTAACAGATATTACACTTCATTTCTCGCGATAGCTTCCTGATGTGCGAAATGATTAATTTCTCTTCTTCTTTCTTCTTGCTAATTCTGTATGTTTAATTCCTTGTTCCTTATTCCTCTCATTATGCATGAGCCCATATAATGCGAACATACTCTGTAGACACCCAGCTAGCCAGGCCTGTTAAAATCACATATCGTGAAAGCTTTACAGCAAGGATTGTTTCAATTTTGACAACAATTTTATGACAAGTAATTGTCTGTTGCTTTGTTTTCTAAAAGTTTCCAGCAAATTTACGGCAAAAGTTTTCATCACACGATGCTGCAAATAACAGAGAAAGACTTGTACATAAATATTACGTATAGAAATTACAAGATTTGTTCCGACACGATAAAATGCAAAATTTAAGCAAATAACAGAACAAACCTTGCTACACGACATGACAATAACTTTATGGCAGAAACAGGAAATCTTGTTAAGCACAGAATAACGGCAAATTAGTAGCAAGAACAAAATAAAACTTGCCGAGCATACTTTCGCAATAAAAATTGCGACAAGGTGTGTCCATAAACAGCTTAGTTTTTGTTGGCAAGGCTTGTCGCAAATAGTATGACGCACATTTTATGCAAATAACAGGGTTGCATTATCGGGTTTTAAACTTTATTTCTATGACTTCTTCTGACTTTACTATCTATCTCGAGATGGCGCATTTCTCGTGAAAAAGATTAACTACTGGATTAATAAAAGGGGCTCGTCGAGAACAGAGAACCAAGTACGATTGCACCATTCACATTTGATATTGGACTAATCAGTCTAATATTTCAGTCTAATAATCATTTTTGTTGATCTAAATTTCGACAATATTTGGTTGACTGTTCTTGCCACAAATTTGCTATCATATTGTACATAGCAAGGTTTGCCTTGTTTTTGCCACAAATTTGCTATCATGCTATGTACAGCAAGGTTTACTCTATTCTTGCCACAAATTTGCTATCATATTGTGTACAGCAAGGTTTGCCTTGTTCTTGCTGTAAATTTGTTGTTATGCTTTACTAGTAAATTTTACCCTGTTATTTGCATAAAATATGCGTCATACTATTTACAACAAGCCTTGCCAGCAAAAGCTAAGCTTAATGCGGACACACCTTGTCGTAATTTTGTTGCAAAGGTTTGCTCGAGTTTGCGGCAAACTTCGCGCAAAGTTTGCATCATTTTGCTAGCTGGGCATATTGTGAATATACTGAAGATATACTTTAGACATACGTATAACATTCTTGAGATATATTCGGTATATTTTCACAAACTGCCAGCGAAATTCTATGAGATAAGGCAACGCGGACATAGTACATTATAAGTATATACTTGGCATATTACAGATGTATCTCCAATATTATACGAATATTGCAATATACTTTCGCAATATCCTACTATCGTTCTCATAATCTACATGTGCTGTCTGGGTTAGTTTATCATAATATAGCATTTATTATGATATTAATATTATATTATGATATTAATATAATATTAACAATTACCTAATAATAGATATACAATTGGGCGAGTTAATTTAAAATCCTCCCTAAATTCTTCATTATTTTTTGCATGTACTACTTGAAGAAAATTTTCAACGCGTTGTCGTCTACGACCGTTATTTAAAAAATAAAGAAGAGGAAACAATAAATCTTCTTCATAAATGTTGTTTTTCAAAAGTAGATTATATATATTATTTGCTATCATCTGATGAACTAGCACTGCTACTATCATCTGATGAACTAGTACTACTGCTATCAGTATTATCATCATCACTGCTGGTACTGCAATTTTCCAATAAATCTATAACGTTATCAAATAAATTATCTTTCATCTGTTCCATTTGTTAAAAAATGTTATTTATTATTAAATTATATACGTTTAAATATATCTTTTTATTTTAAATCTCTTCAATTTTTTAAATAGGCGCAAGATAGATTTAATTTATCATTAAAACATTAACATTCTTGATATTAAAAATTATTTTAATGGTATTAAATTTGTGTCTTAACAATATTCCCACACAGCACACTTTATCCTGAGGATATCCCAAATTATCTCAGACAGACGAAGGCGATCCCACGGATATCTCAATGAGTAACTCCCTATCCTACAAAAATATCTTAAAATATTGTAAAATATCTTAAGATATCATATGATATCCCATTAATATATTTCGAGGGAGCGTCCCAGATGCGCACAGTAATAAACGGACACAGCAGGCTGAGTGAAACGGACACAGTAACAAACGGACACAGACCAAACGGACACAGTAATAAACGGACACAGTAACAAACGGACACAGTAACAAACGGACACAGACCAAATGCGCACAGATTGAAACGGACACAGTGCGAAACGGACACAGACCAAATGCGCACAGAGCGAAACGGACACAGTGCGAAACGGACACAGACCAAATGCGCACGGACCAAATGCACACGGACCAAATGCGCACACTGCACATGCGCACACTGCACGTGCGCACGGACCAAATGCAATCCATGTACATTGCAAGCAGAGTAAAGTCCACATAGGTTAGCGACTTGGACGGGGTGGGTGCGGGAGGGGGGCCAAAGGCCCCCCTTCCACTCCCCCCCCCCGTGTGTGTGTGTGTGTGTGTGCGTGCGTGCAAAGCATTCACTGCATTACGTGGATTTGCGACTTTCCGTGTATGCATTTGGTCTGTGCGCATGTGCAGTGTGCGCATTTGGTCTGTGTCCGTTTCGCACTGTGTCCGTTTCGCTCTGTGCGCATTTGGTCTGTGTCCGTTTCGCACTGTGTCCGTTTCGCTCTGTGCGCATTTGGTCTGTGTCCGTTTGTTACTGTGTCCGTTTCGCACTGTGTCCGTTTGTTACTGTATCCGTTTCGCACTGTGTCCGTTTATAACTGTGTCCGTTTGGTCTGTGTCCGTTTGTTACCGTGTCCGTTTCACTCAGCTTGCTGTGTCCGTTTATTACTGTGCGCATCTGGGACTCACTCTATTTCGATATCCCAAAAAATATCTTAAAATATTATAAAATATTGTAAGATATTCTATAATATCTTACGATATCCTATTACATCCAGATAATATTCAGATATCATATCTTTTATCTCTACAATTAATAGAGCGTAAATCAAGTGTAAAGGAAAAGTGAATTATAATGTAATAAAAAAGTGACAAAAGCATTAATTAAATCTCTAAGAAACGTAAATTAAAACAGAACATAAAGAAAGTACACTTATCGAAACAATGTGGTATATATTAATTATATTAAAAAATTATAAAAAATGACATTAAAAAATTTTTTTGACTTTATACAAACAGAGCAAAACCAAACTTTTTAATAAATTATTCCACATGCTATTTTGCACGCATATGTAAAAATGAATAAAAAACTAAAACTTTATATTTATTCATAAAAATATAAGTTAACTATACATATTTCATCCTTCTTATAACATCTATTGTAATGATCTATAACAAATATGTATGCATAGACAAGAAGTGTTCATGGATTATCATGTGGCGTTAGGATGCGTACAGTCTTCGAAGTCAAGCAACGTCGGCGATGGTTGACACTTGGATGAGTGACCGTTTTTTCAGATATAAAGATTAAACATGCTTTAACGGATACCACTATGACTTGACTGAAACATA
This sequence comes from Monomorium pharaonis, assembly GCF_013373865.1. NCBI lineage: Eukaryota > Metazoa > Arthropoda > Insecta > Hymenoptera > Formicidae > Monomorium > Monomorium pharaonis. The sequence goes on along the minus strand of NC_050468.1, from coordinate 3,815,602 downwards.
TTGTTATTCTTCCTCTTACAAGATTACCGTAAAAATAATTAGAATTTTTTATTTTTTGTTCAAGTTTTTTTCAATTCTTAGAAACTCTCAAAAATACTTAGAAATATTCAAAAATTTTCTAAATTAATCAAAATTTTTTATTTTTAAAGTTTTTCCGAGAAACGTTGCAATTCTTATAAAAAATCGGAATATTTATCAGAAATCCTGAAAAAAATTTTTTTAATTCTGACAAATTTTTTCACTAGATATATTACGATATCTCAGGAAATCCCTTGGACATCCTCTGGATATCATTTAAGATATCTACAGGATGTCAAATCGGTGGACATTTGGGCATCCCTTGGATATCTCTTGGATATCGCAGATGGTCCACGGATATCCAACGATATTGCCATATCCCAAAATGACATCCCAGGGACATCCCTAGGATAAAGTGTGCTGTGTGGGATTATGGTATATCCATACAAACTTGCATAAACGCATAAGCATATGCATAAGGAATTCGATTGGTCTATTTTCTTATGTAAGTGCTTGTAGACCAATCAATTTTTTTATGTATATGCTTATGCGCTTATGCAAATTTGTGTGCAATACCATTAGCCACCCGTAGTATCTTACACGAGTGTCGCGCCTGTATCAGCATATTTGAGGGATTCCTGCGTTATCTTGAACAGAGCGACGATCTTCCAACTGACTTTACCGAAGCTACTATCGTCGCGATCTCTGAAGATCCGGTCTGTTAATTTTGTAAATTTGTTCAGTTTCACGAGTCATATGATTTGTTCGCGTCGCCATGCTCCGATATGCTCCTACTCATTCCCACACAGCACACTTTATCCTGAGGATATCCCAAATTATCCCAGACAGACGAAGGCGATCCCACGGATATCTCAATGAGTAGCTCCCGGGATATCCTACAAAAATATCTTAAAATATCGTAAAATATCTTAAGATATCATATGATATCTTATTAATATATTTCGATATCCCCAAAAAATATCTTAAAATATTATAAAATATTGTAAGATATTCATTAATATCTTACGATATTCTATTACATCCAAATAATATCTCATCATATCTTTTTTATCTCTACAATTAATGGAGCATAAATCAAGTGTAAAGAGAAAGTTAATTATAATGTAACAAAAGAGTGACAGAAGCGTAAATTAAATCTTTAAGAAACGTAGAGTAAAACGTCAGAACATAAAGAAAATACACTTATGGAAACAATGTGGCATATTAATAATATGCTACATATACTAAAAAATTATAAAAAATGAGATTAAAAAAATTTTTTATTTTATACAAACAGAGCAAAAACAGATTTTTTAATAAGTTAGTCTACATACTATTTTGCGCGCATATATAAAAATAATAAAAAAAGTAAAAAAAAATGGTAAAACTTCATATTTATTTATAAAAATATAAGTTAACTATACATGTTTTATCCTTCTGACAACATCTATTGTAATGATCTACATATAACAAATATGAATCCATAAACAAGAAGTGTTTATGGATCACCACGAAGCGTTAGAATGCGTACGGTCTTCAAAGTCAAGCGACATCGGCGAGGGTTGACACTTGGATGGGTGACCGTTTTTTCAGGTATAGAGATATTAAACTATTAAACATGCTTTAACAGGTACGACGGCTTGGCTGAAACATGTTATATTATAGTCTTCTTTCTCTTACAAAATTGCCGTAAAAATAATTAGAATTTTTTATTTTTTGTTCAAGTTTTTTTCAATTCTTAGAAACTCTCAAAAATACTTAAAAATATTCAAAAATTTTTTTAATTAATCAAAATTTTTTATTTTTAAAATTTTTCCGAGAAACGTTTCAATTATAAAAAATCGAAACATTTATCAGAAATCCTGAAAAAAATTTTTTTAATTCTGACAAATTTTTTTACTAAGATATATTACGATATCTTAGGAAATCCCTTGGACATCCTCTGGATATCGTTTGAGATATCTACAGGATATCAAATCGATGGACATTTGTGCATCCCTTGGATATCCCTCGGATATCGTAGACGGTCCACGGATATCCAACGTTATTGCGATATCCCAAAATGACATCCCAGGGACATCTCTAGGATAAAGTGTGCTGTGTGGGTTCCAACGCATTCTAATAGGTTGGCATCATCGGAATCAACATATTGGAGTGCTATGGGGTGAATAGGACCATGTTGGGGCATGTGACGCGAAGAGACCCATAATCCCATCAGAGTGCAGGGCAGTAGCCGCGATTTTATAATTGGCCGCGTGCTCGTCCTGCACGTAACAATACTCACTTTTATACATAGCTAGAGCTTGTATTAATGGAGGGGCCTTGGTGCATCGCGACGCGCGCGGGGAGAATCGACAGAGAAGTGGATATATTCTGTCTTTTCGTGTGGGAACAGGTTCGTAACTATACAAGGACCGATTCTCAAACTCGTACGAAAAAAAATTGCTTACAAAGATAACACTGTGCATTCATTAAGTGGTACATAATTTAGAATCTAAAAGATGCATGCCAATCAATGAATGCACAGTATTACTTTCGTATGTAAAAATTTAATTGTAACAGCCCAAGGCTCAAGTACACACCAAGTAAATAGGCTCGTACCTGTCGTACTGCTCGTATGTGTGGCGCTTCTTTCCTTCTAGAAAACGGAGTGGTGGGGATGTCCAACACGAAAAGAGACAAAATATATGAGAATATATGCATGTCTCTGTCGATTCTCCCCGCGCGGACTCCGGCATATAGGCCGGTATTCATAGTCGGGTCTTATATTTAAGATCATCTTAAGTACCGTCTTAAGATGCCATCAGCCAATCACAGAGCCGTATTAGCATCTTAAGACATTGCTTGAGACGATCTTTAAATAAGATTCGACTATGAATATCACCCATAGCAATGGCCTTTCCATTAATACAAGCTCTATGCTTTTATAGTGCCTTAATAACCCCATTAAGCACGTATCGGAATGACGGATCGGATTTCTCACTAGAATTGAGCAGTCCGTTCCGTAAAAGTTTGTTCTACCAGTCCCATGTAGCAAAAACGGAACGAAATGTCACATCGGTCGCAGGTTAATATGCTTAATTCATCGATATTTCGTTATTTTGATGCGACTGAAGCGATAACATACATAATTTGTGCAATTATCTTGCGAATAACATTGATGTGAGTACTCTGAAATACTGAATTGTAAGAATAAAATATATTTTGTAACCAGATTCCGTTCTGTTTTTGCTACATCCCACACAATACGCAGACATAATTAGGATGTAATTTAGATGTCCGATACAAATCCTGAGGACATCCGACGGATGTCCTGTTTACATCCGATGGAAGTATTTAGGATGTTCTATATTCGTCCCAAGGACATACTAAGTACATCCTTAGAATGTCCGAACCGGACGTAAAACGGACATTATTTGGACACATAATAGCTTCATATATGTAATACTTCTATATTGCTAACGGTCCCGACAATCGGCAAAAACATCACGGTACAGGCAATATGTCTTTTTCCCCACGAATAATATTCCCTTTCTCTCTCTCTTGCGTCTCTCTCTCTCTTCTCTCGTCTTCTCTCTCTTTCTCTCTCTCTCCTCTCCCCATCCCTCCTCCCCCTCTCTCTCTCTCTCTCCTCTCTCTCTCTCTCTCTCTCTCTCTCTCTCTCTCTCTCTCTCTCTCTCTCTCTCTCTCTCTCTCTCTCTCTCTCTCTCTCTCTCTGCTGCGAGATGGACGTGTCGAAAATTGCTCCGCAAATGCAGTGCATTTAAAGTGATCAAGAAGTGAAAAAAAATTATAAAAAGGTGTCGTGGTTGTAAGAATACGCGTAAGAACCAAATAGGACCAAAATTTTCTAGCGAGAGTGCGTGGATCTATGCGGAAAATCAGTGTATTTTCCATGCGGGTCATACATATCGCGACAGGTAGACATTGATAGTGACGTGTATATTAATTACAGTTACGTACGTGAGTGGGCGCCCGTACCGATAGGATCGGCATCAACCGATACCTACTAATATAGTGGATGAATATACAGAATATAGATGTGCCGCATGTAAGAAGGAAGTAAAAAGTCAGGTCGTGACATGTAAGTCATGTGTTAAACTTTTTTTTCATCCAGGATGTGCAAGTAAACATAAGGTGTATGACAGAAATCGAGAATATGTATCTTGTCCTAGCCTATATGAGAAGTTTACAGTAGACAGTGAAAATGATATAGATGTGAAAAAAACACCAATACAGACGGGAAGCGGAAGAGAAAGACTAAGTCCTACAGGATTGACAGGAAGTGGCGGAAGCAGAGCGATAGGTGTCAATGTGGACATGGATACGAAAATTGATTGGCTAGTAAGAACTACGAGAGAGATGAAAGATGAAATGGCATGCAAACGAGAAATAAAAATGCTGATTAAGGAAACAGTGCAAGAGGAAATAAAAGCTATTAAATAAGAAATGGAAGACCTACGAAAAGTAATACGAGGAGGAATGCAGGCGTCAGCGGATAATGTGCGCGGCAGTTATAGTGAGGCTACGAAGAAAAAGAAGAAAAACATCATAATCATCAAACCAAAGACTCAGCAAAAAAGTGAGACCACTAAAAAAATAATAAAAAAAAGGTTAATATTAAGAATATGCCAATGGGGATAACAAAGATATGAAAAGGAAAAGAAGGAACAGTAATTCTAGGATGTGAGACCGGAGAAGAAATAGATAAATTAAAAGATGTAGTACAGTCTAAGCTAGGTGACAATTATAATGTTACAGAATCACTACAAAAGAAGCAGAAAATAAAAATTGTTAATATTAGTGAGGAAGAAATAGAGTTGGATGGTGATGAGCTAATAGATACAATCAAGAAACAGAATAGTATTGGTGAATCTCGTATAAGCATAGTTAAAAAAATCCCGAAAAAAAAAATATGGATGATAGTCAGCCTAGAAGGAAAGGAAAAGAAGGTAGATCTTTAATAATTGAAGTAGATGAAATAACACATGAATTGATGTTAAAAAAGAAAAGTTGAATGTAGGCTGGAGAAAATGTCCTGTGTTCAATCACTTCAGCATAAAGAGATGTTTCAAGTGCTGGATTCCACCACATTGCAAAAAACTGTACGAGAGATAAAACGTGTCATAAATGTACAGGAAAGCATAAAGCAAGTGAATGTAAAGAGAAGCAACTGTGTAACAAATGTGTAACAAATGTGTAAATTGTATGTTTAAAATAAAAACATATAATTTAAAAATAAAAGACGATCATGATAATTGCACCGTTAGACTCTGGATCCGGACTCTGGAATGTCCGACATATAAAAGGGCTATCGAAGAGGAGAAGAGGAGAGGTGGATGGGAAGCCAAAAAATAGCAATTACAGAAAGAAGAGGAACAGATAATATATACAAATGCGCAAAGTTTAATGGCACACAAGGACGAGATACAGCACCAGATTATGAAGAAATTAAATCCGGCAGTTATTGCATTGTCGGAGTCGAGACTGATTGCGGAAATTGAAGACAGTGAAATAAGTGTACCGGAATACAGTGTGGTTAGATGCGACGCGAAAAATAGAAATACAGGGGGGATTGCTCTGTATGTAAGAGATGATATCAAGTATGAAATAGTAGTATTGAAAAAATTAGAAAGGATTGTGTGGTGCGTTGCAATAGAAGTAAAAGAGAAATTGTTTAAAGGAGTGTTAATAGTAATATATCATTCACCGAGTGCGTCACATGGAAAGTTTATAGGATTCTTAGAGGAGATAGTAGAAGAATTAACGATAAAAGAAGAGTGTATAATATTAGGAGACTTTAATACCCAGATAACACACGGACGTCCTTAGGACGTCCTCAAGACGTTCAGGACGGACTTCGCGGATATCCTGAGGACGTCCTGATTTTATCTCGGGACGTCCTTAGGACATCCTAAGGAATAGCAAACGAGCGCCACTTTTTAGTCTTCAGGACATCCTGAGGACAGTCCACCGGACGTCCTCAGGATACCATAGGATTTCCTCAGGACATCCTCAGGAATAGCAAACAATGACCACTTTTTGTCAGCTTTTTTAGATTTTTTTAGGATTTTTGATAAATGTATCGATTTTTAATAAGAGTTGAAACATTTCTCAGAAAAATTTAAAAAATAAAAAATTCCGATTAATTTAGAAAATTTTTTAATATTTCTAAGTATTTTTAACAGTTTTTGAGAATTGGAAAAAAACTTTAACAAAAAATTAAAATTAAAATTAAAAAATTAAAAGTTCAAATTATTTCTACGATAATTTTGTAAGAGGAAGAAGACTATACATGTTTCAGCGACAGTTGTACCTGTTAAAGCATGCTTAATCTCTGTACCCGAGAAAACGGTCACCCAACCAAGTATCAATCATCGCCGACGTTGCTTGACTTCGAAGACCATACACATCCTAACGCTTTGTGATGATCCATGAGTATTTTTTGTTTATGCATACATATTTGTTATAGATCATTACAATAGATGTTGTCAGAAGGATGAAACATATATAATTAACTTATATTTTTATAAATAAATATAAAGTTTTACAGTTTTTAAAAATCATTTCTACATATGCGTGCGAAATAGCATGTAGAATAACATATTAAAAAAACTGTTTTTGCGCCGTTCGTATAAAATAAAATAAAAAAATTATTTAATGTCATCTTTTATAATTTGTTAATATGCCATATTGTTTCAAAAAGTATAGATATTCAATCTGACTTTGAAGTCAACATTTTTACACATTTGATTTTGCAATACATTTTAGAAATACGTACGAGATATTCAAAGATTTCTCACTTGCTATATTAATTTACCCGTCTTTTTCAAAAATTACTATACGTCCAGGATATCCCTCAATACTAATATTTTAGGATGTCCTGAGGACTTTTGTAGGATGTCCTGAGGACTCTCTTAGGACGTCATAAGGACTGTCTTAGGATGTCCTGAGGACTGTCTTAGAATGTCCTGAGGACTGTCTTAGGATGTCCTGAGAATTTTTAGGACATCATATTCTTAGAATGTTCTGTGCTATCTAAAATGTTTGGTATTTATAGAGTCATTATATTTAAGTTTATCTTTAGACATTTTGTAGCTAATGAAACTCTTTATACAATATTTTAAGAATAACGTTTTCAACTAGAATACATATATCCTCAGGACATCCCAAGGATGTCTTCAAGACATGAGTAAAATTTTAATTTATATTAATACTATTACAGAATCTAACATTGTAAAACTTACTTTAGAAGTTTAATTTATACATAAAATATTTATATAAAATATTTACAATAATACAACTATTATATCCTGAGAAGATCCCGGGACATCCCGGGACATATTCAGGATGATCCTGAGGACGTCCTGTGCTATCTGGGTATAGATTGTATGACAGACTCTTATTATACAAATAAACTGCTAACGACTATGCAAAGTCTAGGTATGAAGCAATATGTTGATAAACCAACGAGAGTTACCGAAAATAGTAAATGTATTTGTATGTTTGTGTTTTTGAACTTGGTTAACAAAAGTTAATTTTAAAATAACATTAACGAATTTGTATAAATCTTCGTAGATTGTGCTCGTCGTTCAGGAAAAGGAGGTGACGTTCTTAATGGTAGGAGGGGAAGTGGCGTGTCGATGATGAAAGAAAAGGATTTCAGCTGGTATACTCCTTGGGATGAATCGGATACTATATTGCAGGGATCCTCCTTCTGGTTGCGTTGTTCCTCAGTTGCTATCGGCTTTGCCTGTTGAAATTAGAAAACAAAAAAAAGGGGAGGTAAAGACTACCAGGGAGCGTATACTGTAACCTCGAAGGTGAATCGAGTGTTCGACCTGAGTTAGTATACCTCGAGATGGTGGATCATGATACTGTAACCTCGAGGATGTTATTAGTCGACCCGAGTTAGTATCTGAATTGTTTGCATGTATACTGTTATCTCGAGGGTGACAGAATTGTCGATCCGAGCTAGTATACGTCAGGGAAGAGTATCGTCAATACTGTAACCTCGAGGGTGATGCGAGGATCACCGAGACCCGAGCTAGTATTTTAGTTATTGCGTTTTATTTTTATTCTCGGAGGGTTATTAATTAATAAATTTCTAGAAAGAATGTAAGAAATGACTCGAATTGAATCCCGGGAACAACTAATCGTGCTCATGTTACTGCTCTCAAGGAACGTACCAAGACGTGCGCAAAAATGGCCGTCCAACAGTCTGAACGCGCCCTGCGATCGTACCCGCATTTACCTGACATGACTTTGTGTAAATGAAAAGAGGTAAGGAATAGGAAGGTACCTGAAAATGAGGTGGTGACTCTCTCAACCGTGTGGCCAAACCAAAAAACTCGCGCTCTTCGGAAGGGGAAAGGGATTGCAAACGGGCGCCCTGAGATCTCGTCGACGCAAGGGTAGAGAAATCCTCCGATTCTATCCCTGAACGTTGGATAAATCCGTAGATCACCGATGAGCAACTCAAATTTCTGGGAACTTCTCACTCGCACTCCAGCTGAGAAAAACGATCTTCAATACTCAAGAAACAGACATCAGCCAAGCCACACCGCTGTTGTCAAGCAAAATCAACAACATCGACGCGCGCTCACCCAACGCCCGCGATTTCGCTCGCATGGCGCCTATACCCGGCTGAGCTGCCGCCGCTCGCACTCTCAGGACCGTGTGAGCTCTTTTTAACACGTAACAGTAAAACAATTATAGATCTAGTTTTTGCGAATAAAGATATAAATGTAGAAGTCAAGAATCTAAGATAACGGATCATGCGTAGATAAAAGTCGTGATAAATACGAACAAGATTGTAAATAAATATAAAAAATTCAGTGGCAAGAATTATAATAGATATAATGCGGATGAGTTTGTTAAGTTAGTGGAGAGTAACTTAGAAAAAGGAAAACTCATATATTAATAATTTAGATATTAATGTAAGGGCAAAGAATTTAATTAATAGTATTGTAGATGCGCTAGACATCTCAGCACGAAGAAAATTTTTAGAATACCAAAAATATGGGAAGGGAAAAAAGAGTATTCAAAGGAAATAGAAGAGCTAGCGACTAGAAGAGATGAGGCTTATAGAAAAGCACTGTACGATAGCACGGAACAAAACTGGCAACAATTTAAAATAGAAAGAAATGCAGTAGTTAATTTAATTAGAACAAAGAAAAAAGAATATTATAAAAACATGATTGATCATAATAGTAACAATCCCACAACTATGTGGAAATTATTTAAAAAAATTATTAGAGGAGGACCAATAGGCGCGAAAGTTGTAGAAAAAATAGATTTTAAAATATTAGACAATAATATAGAGTGTGATATAGCTGATAAATTTAACTTATATACAAAGTATTAAAGACATAATAAAATCTATAGATGAGAATTATTCAACGAGCACAAATAAAAGAACTATTTATTGTATTGAAAAGAAGGGAGAGTTAGAAAAATTTGAGTCAATTACGACAGAACAGGTAAAAATAATCATTAAGAAATTACCCAAAAAGAAAGGTACAGAAGAAGGGGTAACTAGCGATTTATTAAAAATGGTGTTTTGTGTCATAGAAGAGGAATATTGTGATATAATAAATAAGTCATTGAGTGAGGGTTGTTTTTTGAAAGAGTGGAAAACATCCATGATAATTCCAATACCAAAAATAGAGAAACCTAAGAAAGCAAGTGATTATAGGCCTATTAATATATTATCAATATATGAAAAAGTATTAGAGATAATAGTTAAAAAACAAATTGAAATTTACCTAGAAAGTAATAACGGAACATCAGTCGGGCTTCAGGAAAAATTATTCGTGTGAAACAGCAATTCAAACAGTTATAGATGAATGGAAATTGATTATTAGTGAGAGACAAATAGTAGGAGTTATTTTTGTAGATCTTAAACGGGCATGCGAGACAATTGATAGAGGAAGATTATTAGAGAAATTATACCAGTACGGTATTACAGGAACAGTTCTAGAATGGTTTAGGTCATATTTAAAAGATAGAATGCAACAAGTTCAATTTAATGATAGATGGTCTAAGATACTGACTAGGGAATACGGAGTGTCAGAGGGTTCGATATTGGACCCATTGTTGTTTATAATATATATGAATGATATTGTTAACGTTTGCTCGGATGTGTGTAGTATAAAAAGGTTTGCGGACGATACCTTAATATATGTAACAGGTGAGAGTAGTGCGGAGGTAGAGAGAAAATTGAATATTGCATTTAACGTAGTGGAGGAATGGACGAATATTAATAAACTAAAGATGAATGTGGGGAAAACAAAATATATATTAGTTAGAGGTATAAAAAAAGAACTGAGAGGCAATACTATTGTGAGATGTTTGGATGGAAATGAGATTGAACGCGTAGAAATAATAAAGTACTTCCCAGTGAGAAATAGTACATCGAATCGACATCGATTCGACGTCGAAATCATCGAATCGACATCGATTCGACGTCGAAATCATCATTTCGATGTCGATTCGACGTCAAATTGATGTCGAATTCATTATCGTTTCTCACTGGGTTGGGTATAATTATTGATGATAGACTTAGATTCAGCGGTCACTGTGATTACATGCTAAAGAAAATAAGGGAAGAAAATAAGTTTTTTTAATAGAATAGGGAACTTTATCTCTCGGCTTACACCAGATGTACGATATATAAAACAATTATAGCACCTCACTTTGAGTATTGTGCGACGCTACAAATAGATATGGGAGATACACAGTTAAATAGGCTCCAAAAAGCGCAAAATAGAGCTGTGAGAGTTATATTGCAATGTGATAGACGTACCAAAGTTAAATGTATGCACCAAGCGTTGCAATTTATGACCATAAGACAAAGGCTGTACTACAATATGTGCATATTTATTTTTAAGATCCTAAATAATATGATGCCGGAGCAATTTAGTAATAGACTTAGAATAGTAGAGGGAGAACGCGAAACTAGGCAGACAGGGGATATACCCAGTGAGAAACGATAATGAATTCGACATCAATTCAACGTCGAATTGACATCGAAATGATGATTTCGACGTCGAATCGATGTCGATTCGATGTACTATTTCTCATTGGGTAGTTGTTGAATTTCGAAAAACAAGAAGCGCGCAAAGAAGTTTATTTTATGAGGGTGTGTTAATGTATAACGCATTACCACCCGAAATTAAACATTGTAATCGTTTAGAAATGTTTAAACGAATGTTAAAAGAGTTTGTTTTAAATGCGCACAACGCTGCGCCACGTTATCCGCGGAAGAAGGACAATAGTATATATATCTGCACCGTAATGTTTTTGCCATGACTGCATCATTCTAACTAACGTTTCAAATGGAAGACTAGTAATATACAAGTATTACATATACGAACCTTACATAAAAAATACTATTTAAAAAAATTTGCATAATACTCATTAAAACTATTGAAATTATTTATCACTACAAGTTTTCAATGAGCGTTATAAAATATATTGTCATTTTGAATAGCATAGCTTAAACAGAGATTAAGGAGTGCATTTTTATTGTAAGTGGTGTTGCAAAAAAGAGATCAAGTATTAATTTTTAACCACTGCTGTATATATATTGCAATTGTCAATAATTATTTTATTTATTATTTAGTTAATTTATATATATTATAAAATATATGACTTTATAAACAATATTTTAATCGCAATATATTTCAATATATGTTATCGATGTGCTATTTTCCACGTTCGCATTACAGTATAAACGCGGTCTTTTTTATAATATTAAAACTAACTGATACTGTTACTAATATTGCAAATTTGTGCATTTTTAAAAGAAAAACAGTCGAGTTAAATATTGAAGAAAAACATTAATAATTTTACAATATTTCAGTATTATTTGTTTAGACATCACAGTTTATAGACGTCTTTCTACAATATTAATACTAACTAATAATGCTACCAATATTGCAAATTTTTGTATTTTTTAAAAGAAAAACAGCCATGTTAAATATTGAAAAAAAAACACTAATGATTTTGCACTATTTCAATATTATCTGCTTTTTTTGGAATCCTTTTGGAGGCATGGCGGAACCAATTAATTATGTCTAATTCTATCTCTATTATATTTATTATTTCAAAATAAAAAAAGAATAATTTTTATAATTTTTAATTAATTGTTTAAATAATTTCAATGAGTAATTTTTAGTTAATATAAAAAACTAAACATTTTAGTTAATTTATATGGACGTAAAAATTATTAAGACCGAAAAAATTATTCAAAATAAATATTAACATTGTGTTAAATAAAAGTTGGTCATAGTCCATTACAAATAACGTTCAACATTTTAATTTTCTTACAATAATTTGTATATTAAATGCTGTATCCCTGTAGCTTAAAACACGTTATTTGTAATGGGCTATACCCAAATTTTACTTAATATTATAATATGTTTTAAATTATTTTCTCGTTTCAAACAATTTTATACAACTATAATTAACAAAAATGTTTAGTTTTTTATGTTTAACTCGTAACATTATTAGTTGAAAATATTTGAACAATTAAAAAATGTATAAACAATATTTTTTCTTATTTTGAAATAATTAAAAATATATCTTGTATAAATTTTATTGATTATTACGATATAGAATACAAATTATATTAGCATTGTTATCTTTACGATAATATATATCCGATATTTCAGGACATCCGGAATGTCTTTCGGACGTTCTATTGTTGTTGTGATTTAACGAGACGTCCGGATAACATACTTCGGACATCCAAAATACGAGGACATAAACAGGACTTTTCAGGACACATATAAGACATCCGAAGGACGTCCGTGTGTTGTGTGGGATGGGACGGGTAAAGAAATTTTTTACGGAACGGAACAAACATGCGTGGTTGCGTTGAGAGAAGAAAATGAAAGAAACGTAAACAATACTTTGTAATATCCCAAATAGCACTGGATGTTCCAAGGACGTCCATTTTAAATCCAATTCAGGTCCGCATGTCCATGGACATAAAATGGACATTCATAGGATATCCATTATTGGAATTAAAACGGATGTTCTATTCAGAACGTCCTATGCTCGATATCTGATTTATATCCGCACTTGGATCTTACTTTTATATAATCTATCTTTATTATTTTTATTATGTAATCTAAAAGAAATAGTGTAAATTATATATATATATATATATTATTTACAATATTTCTAATTAACATTAATTTATAAATAATAATAAATTATATTATCTTTAATTTTCAAAAGGTTTATTTTAATTGTTTTACTTTTAGATATAATATGAAATATGTAATATGAAATAATACGTATTATTTTTTAATTTATTATTAACATTATTAATTATTGATATTTTTTTAAATGTTTGTTATAATATATTATTGTTTCTTTTTCGTTTTTTATTGTTTCGTTTTTTAATTTTCGTTTTTTTTTCTTTTTTTTCTTTTTCTTTTTCGTTTTTTTGTCGTTTCTTTTTCCGACCAAAAGAGGGATACAGCAATTGGTCTGAGTCAAGCGCTGTCTCTGACCTAGTTTACACCGAGCACTTGGTACGCGTATCAAATAGTAAATAACTAATGAATGTGTTTAATCATTGGCTGATCAGCTTAAATTCACTACTTGATACGCGTACCAAGTGCTCGGTGTAAATTAGGGCTGTCTAACCAGTAGCATAACGGGCGCTAGACAGAGAAAGAAATTGACCCGGACCATGTGTCCTTTCTGCCGGACACTTTTCAAGAGCTTTTTGCAGGAAATGCGCAGTTTATGCTTTATGTCGATGATTTTTACAAATTTTGGATTAACCCACTATTGCAACAAGCTCTTTAATTGAAAAAGGCCCAAAAGAAATAATCAAACCATAATAGGTCCAAAATTTGGTTTATTTCAAACTTTCTATGAATGTCCGAAATTGCGACAAACGTATATCCCATGGACGTCCATTAAAGGACTTTCTATGAAGTTGTGCCTACAAAGTTGTGCCAAACGTATATCCTATGGACGTCCATCGAATGTCCGACGGACCTTATTTGGACTTTTAATGGATGTCCGAATGTCCAGAAGGAGATATCCATTGGACATACAATGAATGTCCTTGTGCTATCTGGGTATTAGCCCTTACGAAAAAAACACTAAAAATAACACTTAAAAAAACACTCAAATTGAGTATTTTTTGGGACAAGGAGTAAACACTCAATTCAGTGTAAACACTCAACTTGAGTGTTCGCTCTTTAATGTACTTTTAATTAGAGTGTTATTACTCTTAACTTGAATATTCGCCATCTAATTGAGTGTTAATTTCAATGTTAATCCTAAATTTCCCAGTGAACAGTATGTTGTCAAAAAGATCTCTAAAAGATAACTTGTTTCTGAAAATGATAACATAAAGAGACTTTTAAAAGATAACATAATGATGTCAGAATGTTAACCAATGCGTCGTTTTTTGAGAACAGAAAGATATCATAAAACTGATATCTAAAAGATTTCTTAAATCGGATATCTAAAAAATTTCTTAAATCGGATATCTAAAAGATTTCTTAAATCGGATTTTTTTAAACTGCAACTAAAGATAAAAAAATAAAATAAAAATTTCATTTTTTTTAAATTATTTTTGTCAACAATACATACTAAATTTAGGACAAATTTTTATTGATTAATTAAATTTAAATTAAATTATTTAATTTTATTCTTACTTGCCGCTGGTAGGTTTGAACCCGGAACCTTAGGATGACGAATCTTGTACTCTATCTGCTACGCCAATTTGACTTATCGATATGGGTACTTGTTATTGTCTTATATAATAATACCAATATGTTATAAACTGACGCAATTATATTATTTTTCATGAAAGCAATTAAATTTTGCAAAACATTAGAAATAAATAGTATTAATTTATTTACTTATTAATTTCATATTGTTAAATTTATCTTTTTCCATAACCTTAATAATTTGATGGAAATTGCGATCTATTTTTAGCATTAATATTTTGAAGCGTTCAAATGGTTAATTAGATGGTGTTTATTATTGTGTTTTTGTTCAGTACATGATAAATTTAGATTTTGTGCATTTTTTGTGCACAGTAATTGTAGGCAAACCGTTATTTTTGAAAACATTATCTTTATGATAATTTTAAATAATATCAAATGGATTTTTTATTCAAGATATTATAATGTTACCTAATTTATGAGTCAACTACAACGCGCATGGACGGCTCAAAAATCGGACAGCATTGTGATATCTTTTATGAGACATCAAGCTGATATCATTTAGCTGATGTTATAAGGATAACATTTTCAAGAAACTTAAATGCGACTCTTCAATCAGATATTTCAAAGACCTTTTAATGTTGTCTGATTTCTGAGTCAACTACGACGCGCATGGACGGCTCAAAAATCGAACAGCATTGTGATCTTTTATGAGATATCAAGCGGATATCATTTAACTGATGTCATAAGGATAACATTTTCAAGAAACTTAAGTAAGACTCTTCAATGAGATATCTTAAAGACCTCTCTTAGTAGGGAGCGTCCAGTTGAGTGAGTCCCAGATGCGCACAGTAATAAACGGACACAGCAAGCTAAGTGAAACGGACACAGTAACAAACGGACACAGACCAAATGCGCACAGAGCGAGACGGACACAGTGCGAAACGGACACAGACCAAATGCGCACACTGCACATGCGCACGGACCAAATGCATACACGGAAAGTCGCAAACCCATGTGGTGCAGTGAATGCTTCGCACGCACACACACACACACACGGTGGGTGCAAGGGGGGCCTTCGGCCCCTTTCCCGCACCCACCCCGTCCAAGTCGCTAACCTATGTGGACTTTACTCTGCTTGCAATGTACATGGATTGCATTTGGTCCGTGCGCACGTGCAGTGTGCGCATGTGCAGTGTGCGCATTTGGTCCGTGTGCATTTGGTCCGTGCGCATTTGGTCTGTGTCCGTTTCGCTCTGTGCGCATTTGGTCTGTGTCCGTTTGTTACTGTGTCCGTTTCGCTCTGTGCGCATTTGGTCTGTGTCCGTTTATTACTGTGTCCGTTTGTTATTGTGTCCGTTTATTACTGTGTCCGTTTGGTCTGTGTCCGTTTGTTACTGTGTCCGTTTCACTCAGCCTGCTGTGTCCGTTTATTACTGTGCGCATCTGGGACGCTCCCGTCCAGTTTGCCCACGTCAATATTGGCCACGGTCCTAATTGGCCATGTCAATATTAGCCACGTTAATATTGACCACGATCCCGATTAACCACGGGTTGGATTGGCCACGCGTCACTATTGGCCACGTCATTGCTGTATATGGGTTTGCGACTTGGACGGGGTAGGTGCGTGAGGGGGGCCGAAGGCCCCCCTTACACTTTCCGTGTGTGTGTGTGTGCGCGCGCGCGCGCAAAGCATTTCTCTACACCACATGGGTTTGCGACTTTCCACGCTAAACAAAAAAAATTTAATTAATATTGACGCGGGCAATAATGACGTGGGCAATAATGACGCGTGGGCAATAATGACGCGTGGCCAATAGTGACGTGGGCCATAATGACGTGGTCAATGTTGACGCGTGGCCAATATTGACGTGGCCATTATTGACGTGGGCAATATCACGCGTGGCCAATAGTGACGTGGGCCATAATGACGTGGTCAATGTTGACGCGTGGCCAATATTGACGTGGCCATTATTGACGTGGGCAATATCACGCGTGGCCAATATTGACGTGGCCAATATTGACGTGGTCAATATTGACGCGTGGCCAATAATGACCTGGCCAATAATGACGCGTAGCTAATATTGACGTAGTCATTATTGACGTGACCAATATTGACGCGTGGCCATTATTAACGTGGGCAATATTGACATGGCCAATATTGACGTGGCCAATCCACCCCGTGGTCAATATTGACGTGGCAATATTGACGTGGTCAACATTGACGTGGTCAATATTGACGTGGCCAATATTGACGTGGCCAATATTGACGTGGCCAATTGGGACCGTGGCCAAACAGGTGCCACTCTCTTAGTAGACGTCTCTGGTAAATGTTACCATTTTGACATCATTTCCAAGATATCTAAATGTTTTCTTAAAAAAGTTCTTTTAAAGTTTTCATTCTGACAAGCGTGTTGTCTGGGTTAAGAATAACACTGAAATTAACATTCAATTAGAATGGCAAACGTCCAAGTTGAAAGTAACCCTTACGGAAAAAACACTAAAAATAACACTTTAAAAAATACTCAAGTTGAGTATAATTTGGGACAAGGGGTAAACACTCAATTCAGTGTAAACAGTCAACTTGAGTGTTTGTTCTTTAATTTACCTTTAATTAGAGTGTTATTACTCTCAACTTGAATGTTTGCTATCTAATTGAGTGTTAATTTCAATGTTAATCCTAAATTTAAAAATAACACTGAAATTCAATTTGATGGCAAACATCCAAGTTGAAAGTAATACTCAAATTAATACTCAAAGCTAGTTGAACACTCCATAGTTGAATTTTTATTTTAGATATTCGTTTTATGTCCATTTCTTTCAATGCAGATTAATTTTAATCTCGGTTCAACTTGCTTTTCTTGCTTTTGTTTTTATTTAACATTTTCTAATCCAATGTTTGAGAGTGCACACTCAATATTAAGTGTATACCTTCAACCGATAGATGTTGAGTGTACATCCCCAACGTTTCAGTGTTCACACTTTATGTCGGAAGTATACACTCATTTATTGAGTGTCATATCCAAATGTTGAGAGTATACCTTCAAATATTTAGTATTTAAATCCAAACTTTGGTATGAACACTCAATCATTCGGTGTACACACTTAATGTTCGAGTATAAACGCTCAATCTTTAGTGTAAATACTCAAGATTTGAGCGTATACACCTAAATTTAGGTGTAACTCCCAAAATCGAGTATTAATTAACACTCAATTTTGAGTGTAAACTCTCAAAATTAAAGTGTTTTTTCCGTAAGCCCGGATCTACAATAGGTGTAGTAAGCCTTATGCCATAAGAAACTGACCAATTATATTCAAATATGAGAAGAATAATCGAATATAATTGGTTAATTCTTTATGGCATAAGGTTTATTACACTATTGTCGATCCGGCCTAAGGGAGACAGGTTTAATTTTAACGTGGGACTGCGCACGTGTTTCTTAGACCCGAGTTTGTGATTTCAACTACGTATTTTTGTCGAAGTCGTATTGTCTGGACAATTCTACATTTATATCTGGACATTGCTGAATATTAGCTTGCTGGAGCTTGTATGAAAATACATAGTATTTTGAAACACATAACGATGGATGAAAAAACAATCTTATTAATTATGTTAAAAAAACTGCAAACGGTGAAGAATTTGCCAACTTGGCATGCTGTATCGGTGTTGGAAAGCTGTATTCAACATAACAATATAACGACACGTATCGTATCGTATCGTATTTGTATCGTTATAACAATATAACCGATACCGAACTGTCGTTAAGAGTTACAGAATAGGTCGACTAATGATGTTTTTCCAATACAATGGTGTTTAAAAACTTGTACGGTCAAAACACTCGCCCGATCCGTCCGGAATTGAAATATACACGTTCCGATCGGACGGAACAGCCGGATCAAGAATTCACTAGAAGTCTCTAGCAGAATTCGTTCCGTCATTCCGATCCGTGGTTAATGGGACTGCACCCTAAGGCTGAAATCACATGGTGCGGAATAGAGCTGCGAAATAGAACGTGCGTCATAGAAGCAGCCAATCAGAGCTTTGCCGCATCAACGCATTCTGATGTAGCAAAGCTCTGATTGGCTGCTTCTATGACGCACGTTCTATTCCGCAGCTCTATTCCGCACCATGTGATTTTAGCCTCAGGGTACGGTCCCATGAAGCGGATTATGCGGAAGCGGAACGAGCGGATTACCAATCACAGGACCGTTTCGACGGAATCTTTGAAAGAGTTTTATTAGAATGATCCCGCGATTGGTGATCCGCTTGTTCCGCTTCCGCATAATTCGCTCCATGGGACCGCACCCTGAGAGCGGCCACCGCAGCCTTTTTCGTGCGACCGATATTTGACTAGCATCAGCGCCAAACGTGAATGTAAAGTCTGTTTTACATTAATCGCAAGCAGCTAGTTGCGACATCCAATAGGCGCTTAGTTTCTAGTTAAAGCTCGACATTTATTGGGTGTTGCAAATTGCAACTGGCGACTGCAATTAACGTAGAACGGGCTTTACATCCACGTTTGGCGCTGATGCTAGTCAAATATTGATCGCACGAAAAAAGCCGCGGTGGCCGCTCTCCAGGTTCCTCTCTGGTACGCGTATCAAGTAGTGAATTTAAGCTGATCAGCCAATGATTAAACACATTCACTAGTTATTTACTATTTGATACGCGTACCAAGTGCTCGGTATAAACTAGGCAATAGACATAGTGCCTGCGTTCGAAAATAGCTTTAGCTGGTGTTGAGAAAAAAGGTTAAGTTGGTAATATTGAGAATTCCCAACGCTGTGTTCGTTTTCTCCCAGCTGGAAGTAGTTGGAGATCGATCGAATAGGTGCATTTTAGTGCAAATGGCAACGAAATATCTTAACGAGCGATAACGTACGCACGTGTTTTATATAATTAACTTATACCTACGATTGTTGGAATTTAGCAAATTCAAGGTAATCCTTTTTCTTTGTTTAATAACACTTAAATGTAAAATAGAGTAAATGTAAAATAACATTATTAATAAATAAAAAGCAAGAAATAAGAGGAACATTAAAATTTTCTTAATATCTTTTATTGTTATGTGTGATTGTGACGCATACATACAATTTAACAAATTACTTAAAATAAAATATTTTCTTAATGCAAATTCATAAATTATTACTTTTTATAAATTAACTAATCAATATAAAAAATTACTGAATATATAAATAATTATTTAATATAATGTATTTACAGGCTCTTTCTTTTCATATTGTTGAACAAGAAACGAAAGTCAATAAAAAAAATATACAAATTTAATCAACATTATTATTATTATGGAAAAGTTCTTATTGAAGAATATTTTACTCAAAAACATGTTTGATTCTTCTAGTATAGTTTATCGTCTAATAACAGTGATGACGACGATGAAGAATTACAAAATATCTTGTTCAGTAATAACATAGATGAAAAGAGAAACGTACCAAAAATAAAAAATTATTTGGAACACATTGTAGCAATTAAGTTTATTATCGAACTATTATTCGCATACGGTTGTACTTTCTATTTTTGCTACCTGGGCATAGACGGCAATAATAAAAAATATTAATAAAATTTAATGTTTCTTTCATTCTTTGCTTTTTATTTATTAATATAAATGTTTGGGTAGCGGGTGGATCCTCTCGCCGATCCCGGGTGAGAGCAGATCTGCCACAGGGCTTGGCAACCCTGCCCACGCGATGCACTTGATGACTCCTACCTCCTTGACGGGGAACATCATGTCCTAACCCTATTCCTATCTGAACCATAACTCCTTCCCAATCCCTAACCATGAAGGAAGGCAACGGGAAACCACCTTCATTATTCTAGTCCCAAGAAAACATCATGGCTTTGTTCAATGCAAAATATTCCGGAGGTATAAATAGCCCTCCAATCGAATCTCCGGGGAGGGGGGGGCGGCCCTGGACAGTGCCATGCAGAGAGCATTAAATGCACGTAAAGACACACGGATTGGAACTTGGAACACTCGAGGACTCCGCCAAACCGGGAAACTGCATACTGTGGAACGGGAGGCCTTGGCTGGGGGTTTGGATGTGTTGGGTATAGCGGAGACGCACTGAAGGGGTGAAGGACATTTTAGAATTAAAACAGGAAACACAGTATATTTCTCCAGGAGTGACTCGTAACGGAGTGGCATTAATGGTCAGTAGACCTACGGCTAAAGCAGTCCTAAGATACCAGGCAGTGAATGTCCGCATAATAACGATAAAGATCAAGTCACGTCCTATCAACATCAATGTAATACAGATATACGCTCCAACGGCAGAATCGAACGAGGAGGAAATAGAGGCTTTCTATGACAAATTGAGCAGGACAATAAATGCACTTCCAAAACAGGAAATACACATCATACTAGGGAACATGAATGCAAAAATTTGGACAAGCGACAATGACGGAAGATAGTCTCAAACAGATAATTGGTCCATTTGGCTTGTGTACAAAAAATGTAAGAGGAGAACGAATGCTTCAATTCTGCCAAGAACAAAACCTCGCAGTCGCCAATACGGTTTTTCAGAATCACAACAGACGCTTATATACATGGAAATCGCCAGGAGATAGATACAGAAACCAGATTGATTACATCATGGTCAAATCACACTGGAAATCGTCCATCAGGAGTTGCAAAACATACCCAGGTGCTGACTGCAGTTCGGTTCATCAGTTGCGGGTAATGCAGTTCAAAGTACGCCTGAAGAAAATAAAACTTACACAGAAAAAACCGATCAACATTCCGGATTCCAGGAAAGAAAAGTTCAGAGAAGGAATGCAGAGAGAGCTAATGGAGGAAAAAATGCGGATCATGAACAACTAGGATCCTAAATGATGAGAAATGGGAAATGTTAAAAGACATCATCAAGGAGAATATAGAACGACTACGGCACGAGTCAACATTCCAAACAAACAAACATTGGATCACGCAAAGGACCCTCGATACAATAAGAGAACGAAAGGAAATAAAGAGCAAGGGAATACTAACAGAAGAAGACGACAGCATGTACAGGAATCTGAGCAGAAAGATACAAAGGCAATGCAGACAAGACAAAAATCAATCAATCTAATGGCATACACAGTCATGATGTCACAACTCTTCAGACATGAAGATACGACGGAGAATAATAAATTTTAAATTTTATTTTATATTTAAGTACTATTAAACAAAGAAAAAACATTACCTTGAATTGACTGATAAATTTTGGTTATATAAAACATATATGCATACGTTATCGCGCCTGACATAATATTTCATTGCTATTTGCACTAAATGCACCCATTTGATCGGGCTCCAACTACTCCCAGCTCCCAACTGGGAGAAAACGAACGCAGCGTTGGAAATTCTCAAAACTACCAATTTAACTTTTTCTCCCAGCACCAGCGAAAGCTATTTTCGAACACACCCAGTAAGTATAGACCGAGCATTTCGTTGTATAAGCGTTGATGCATACGAAAAGAAAGAGAAAAGATATATGAAGAACATAGAACTTGTATTAATGGAGGGGCCATTGCTATATGCCGGAGTCCGCGCGGGGAGAATCGATAGAGACATGGGCTTAGTTTACATCGTCAAAACCTTAGTACGCGTATTAAGTTTGGTGCGCACCAAAGCCTTAGTACGGGCGCGTTTACATCGAATGTACTAAGCATGTACTGTGAAAAATATAATACAAATTTAATTCATGTTGATGTCTCCTACTAAGACATTTTCATACCGGTTTTTAGATTTTAGCACTGAGGTTATGCTCAATTGCTAAATTCTCTCTAAAATGCGTTTTATGCGTTTACATCGACATTTGTATCACTTGGTACGCGTATCAGTTTAGTACGATACTCCTACTTGATACGCTCGTACCAAATTGATCCGGCAGCGTTTACATCGTGCGTACTAAATATTTAATACGAATTTGATACGAATATGGTACCTGATACGCGTATCAAATGCACGATGTAAACTAAGCCATGAATATATTCTCATATATTTTAGTAGTTAATACTGGCTTAGTTTACATCGTCAAAATCTTAGTACGCGTATTAAGTTTGGTGCGCACCAAAGCCTTAGTACGGGCGCGTTTACATCGAATGTACTAAGCATGTACTGTGAAAAATATAATACAAATTTAATTCATGTTGATATCTCCTATTAAGACATTTTCACACCGGTTTTTAGATTTTAGCACTGAGGTTATGCTCAATTGCTAAATTCTCTCTAAAATGCGTTTTATGCGTTTACATCGACATTTGTATCACTTAATACGCGTATCAGTTTAGTACGATACTTCTACTTGATACGCTCGTACCAAATTGATCCGGCAGCGTTTACATCGTGCGTACTAAATATTTAGTACGAATTTGATACGAATATGGTACCTGATACGCGTATCAAATGCACGATGTAAACTAAGCCACTAAGCCGATTCTAACTACGGGGCTTCGAGGGGAGCGCGTGTGCGGGGGGGGGGGGGTACCCGTAGGCGCGAGGGTATGACGTCACGCGGGAAGGGGGATCTCGCGGTGCGGTAATTGCTGACGCAGGATTTTCGAGTCCGCGGCCGCGGTGCGGAATTGCTGACGCAGGATTTTCGGGTCCGCGACCGTAGAGGGGGAAACGGGGTCCGCGACTGCCGCCGCCCGCCGCTGCCGCCGCGGTGCTTGCTTTCTCCCTCTATTGTGAATCTGTCTCTCTCACCCGTACGTGATATCTCCAACCATGCAATCTTATCTTTTTCTCTTTTGTCCGTTCTTTCATACGCGACCACATACGTTCCCACCCATCGCACCTTTTCGGTTCGTTTATCAACTACTTAAAGAAAATGAACAATATGATAACATTTGCAAATTTAACTGTAATTATCCGTTCGTACGCATGATTATTATAATATTTATTTAATAAAATAATTTATATATAAAATAATTTATTTAATAAAATAGTATAAATTAGTTTAAAAAATTTTAGTTTGGCAAACTTTAATATTTAAAACTTTAATTATTTAAAAAAATTAGGTTATCAAACAATGTGATAAAAATTGAATGAAATTTAATACTGTACTAACAATAAGATTGGTAGAACAGAGAGTGATAGAGAGGGACTGTAATATTTTAAGGGAACAAGAGGGGAAATAAACAATTTCAAACGAGTGAGTCCCAGATGCGCACAGTAATAAACGGACACAGCAAGCTGAGTGAAACGGACACAGTAACAAACGGACACAGACCAAACGGACACAGTAAAAAACGGACACAGTGCGAAAAGGACACAGTAACAAATGGACACAGTGCGAAACGGACACAGTAACAAACGGACACAGACCAAATGCGCACAGAGCGAAACGGACACAGTGCGAAACGGACACAGACCAAATGCGCACACTGCACATGCGCACAGACCAAATGCATACACGGAAAGTCGCAAACCCATGTGATGCAGTGAATGCTTTGCACGCACACACACGGGGGGGGGTGCAAGGGGGGCCTTCGGCCCCCCTCCCGCACCCACCCCGTCCAAGTCGCTAACCTATGTGGACTTTACTCTGCTTGCAATGTACATGGATTGCATTTGGTCCGTGCGCACGTGCAGTGTGCGCATGTGCAGTGTGCGCATTTGGTCCGTGTGCATTTGGTCCGTGCGCATTTGGTCTGTGTCCGTTTGTTACTGTGTCCGTTTGTTACTGTGTCCGTTTATTACTGTGTCTGTTTGGTCTGTGTCCGTTTGTTACTGTGTCTGTTTTACTCAGCTTGCTGTGTCCGTTTATTACTGTGCGCATCTGGGACGCTCCCTTTCAAACAATTATATATGTATATTAATTTATTATATAAAAAATTATTATATAAAGTATTAAAAGTATAAAAGTATTAAAAGTATAAAAAACTATAAAAAAGTATAAAAAGTATGTAAAAAGTATAAAAGTATAATAAAAGTGTGTAATAATTATTAAAAAAAAGTAATAAAAGTAATTATAATGTCACTCCCAGATTTCCCCATCTTTGGACGGTGGCTCCATGCTAAACAACCTCCTGAGGTCCCACACGTCGGTGTCAAGATTATGTAATCCATATGCGGGTTCCCTGTTTTGATCGTTTTGCCATTGGTCCCCTTGGCGGAAATATCGCCTTCACCGAGCTGCGGCAATGTTCATAAAACCGGATATACGAACCCACACAACACGCAGACATAATTAGGATGTAATTTGGATTCCCGATACAGATCCTGAAGACATCTAGAATATAGACCCACATAGAAATTGGCATCCAGTGGATGTCCAATAAACGTCCATTAAACCTCCATAGATCCATGGGACGTCTATGTCCATGGTGGAAGTCAGATGGACGTCCATTAGAGGTCTAGTAAACTTCCTTAGCTCCATTGGAGGTTTACCTCCATGGCGGAAGTTAGCTAGACGTCCATTAGGGATCCAGTAAACTTCCATGGCTCCATTGAAGGTTTACCTCTATGGTGGAAG
Source organism: Monomorium pharaonis (assembly GCF_013373865.1). Taxonomy (NCBI): domain Eukaryota; kingdom Metazoa; phylum Arthropoda; class Insecta; order Hymenoptera; family Formicidae; genus Monomorium; species Monomorium pharaonis. The sequence goes on along the minus strand of NC_050468.1, from coordinate 3,790,403 downwards.
TTAGATAGACATCCATTAGGAATCCATTAAACATCCATAGCTCCATTAGATGTTTTCTTCCATAGTGGAAGTTAGATGGACGTCTATTAGGGATCCACTAAACTTCCATAGCTCTATGGAACATTATTTCCATGATGGAAGTTAGACAGACGTCCATTAAGGATCCATTAAACTTCCATAGCTCTATCCCAGCGAGAAATAGTACATCGAATCGACATCGATTCGACGTCGAAATCATCATTTCGATGTTGATTCGACGTCGAATTGGTGTCGAATTCATTATCGTTTCTCGCTGGGATGGTGTCGTCCGGATAACATACTTTGGACATCTCGCGGACATCCAAAATACGAGGACATAAACAGGACTTTTTAGGACACATATAAGACATCCGAAGGACATCCGTGTGTTGTGTGGGAATTTCGTCAAATCCGAAGTGAGGCTGAAAAAAAAACATTTTTAATTTAATCATGCTGCATGTATCCAAAAACAAATTTTGCAGGTGCAAAACAAATACTATATTACATACCTACTCACCAACGGGCCCACGTATGGAAACAATATTGTTGAGCCAAATAACACACAGGCACACACAAAAAAAAAGTGGTTGGTCCGGCGGACTAGATTAGTCAATCCTTATGTATTTCGACCCGCTGAATCCGAATCTAAGGTCAGAATTGCAAAGTTAGCTCGCATTTTCAAACCACAAAAAAATTCTTTTTTAAATATTGGTCTGGTGGTCCAGACTAGTCAATTCTTATGTATTTTGACCTGCTGAATCCGAATCCAAGGTCAGAATTGCAAAGTTAGCTCGCATTTCCTAACCTAAAAAAAACCTTTTTTTTGAGATGAGGAAAAAATGAGCTAATTCAGCAATTCTGACCTTGGATTTGGATTCAGCGGGTCAAAATACATAAGGATAGACTAGTCTGGTCCGCCGGACCAACATTTAAAAAAAATTTTTTTTTGAGGTTAGAAAAAAATGAGCCAATTCAGCAATTCTAACCTTGGATTTGGATTCAGCGGGTCAAAATACATAAGAATAAACTAGTCTGGTTTGCCGGACCAACATTTAAAAAAAAAATTTTTTTTTAGGTTAAAAAATGCGAGCTAACTTTGCAATTCTGACCTTGGATTCGGATTCAGCGGGTCAAAATACATAAGGATTGACTAGTCTGGCCCACCGGACCAATATTTAAAAAAAAAATTTTTTTAAGGTTAGAAAATGCGAGCTAACTTTGCAATTCTGACCTTAGATTCGGATTCAGCGGATCAAAATACATAAGGATTGACTAGTCTAGTCCGCCGGACCAACCACTTTTTTTTTGTGTGCCTGTGTAATCAACGTGTAGCTCTGCGGCACTCTTACGAACGTTCGGCCATGAACGGCTGTGGTCGGCCCATGTGGGACGTCACCAACGTACACGTACTAAAAAATTTAAAAAATTGATATTGTATTAAATTTATTTTAAAATTTTATATTAAAAAAATTTAATCAAGAAAATTGTTCGCGCGTGCGCAGGATAAACGCGATCGCTCGGAGGGAATGCCGGGATCCGTCCCGATAGAGACGCAAAGTGAGTGGTCAGGAATGCGGGAGGTTCACGGGAGGTGATAGGAATAAAGAGGAGGCGGTGGTATCACTCACACTTAATTATTTATTCACAAACAGACGTTCGGAGCGAGGGGCGAACCGTATCTTTTACAAAGTGTCGGATATTTTGATACGCCCTGATATTACGCTGCCTAATCGACGCGGAAATCTTGCAGAGCCTCGAGATCGTGGCCCTCGCGAATCCGGAAATCTTGCGCGCGATCCGACGGAGATCTTGTGCGCGAGGCAGAGGACGTTCGCGGGAAAGATACGGCCACCCGCGCACGGACGTAATACACTCACAACATTCACGCGAATACAAAACTGAAGGATTAAACAATGTTGGTTGACGGGAGAATTAATTCACGCGCACTATCACGGCGCGACTGAGAGGGAAGAAGCGGAAATGAATCCCCGCAGCTAGGATCGGCGGAAAACGGGAGAGATCTGCTGGACGATCTAATTTTGGTGCCGGGCTGCGAGAGACTGACGAATTTTGCATTGTAAAACAATTACGATCGGAGGCGAAAAAAGGGGCGGTAGGGAACCGATATCGAGACTTATTTGGGCATGGATTTGGACGTGCCCTTTTTTGGGCTTGTTTATTTGCGTAGTTACCAAGATGCATAGTTACCGGCGATGCGAGCAAACGAAAATCGCGCGCGTGAGGAGCTAGTGACAGCGCCGCGCGACTCGGTGCATCGAAGAAATGAACTACAAGGAGCTCGATGGCTGTCAGGAGCTCTCACTACTCGCGGATAAAACAGAGCCAATAAAAAGGAAATGTTAAAACTCTAAAGTAATTGTTATAGTCTCGAACAAAAATTATACTCTATTATTTAATTTTCTTAAACAAAAAAAAAAGGAAAAAGTGCCGAATAGAAAAATAATATAAAATAATACACTAGCAGTATTGAAATAAAACTATAATATTTTTAATTTAAAAAGAATATATTGCTACAACGATTGCATGTATTTGAATATATTTCAATTTGAGAGTGATTTTGTACTTATCCCCACAACCGGGTACTCAATACGCAATCTATGTTGAAAATTGGGCATGTTGCTAGCACTTTTATTCGACAACGACACAAGCTTTTATTCGACAACGACACGAGCTTTTATTCGACAACGACACGAGCGATCCAAACTAACGTTGAGGAACAGACCCCCACCAATATATACCCAAATAGCACTGGATGTTCCAAGGACGTCCATTTTAAGTCCAATTCAGGTCCGCATGTCCATGGATATAAAATAGACATTTATAGGATGTCCATTATTGGAATTAAAACGGATGTTCTATTCAGAACGTCCTATGCTGGATATCTGATCTTTATGTCCGCATTTGGATCTTACTTTTATATAATTTATCTTTATTATTTTTATTATATAATCTAAAAGAAATATTGTAAATTATATATATATATATATTATTTACAATATTTCTAATTAATATTAATTTATGAATAATAATAAATTATATTATTTTTAATTTTCAAAAGGTTTGTTTTAATTGTTCTACTTTTAAATATAATATGAAATAATACGTATTATTTTTTTATTTATTATTAACATTATTGATTATTGGTATTTTTTTAAATGTTTGTTATAATATATTATTGTTTCTTTTTCGTTTTTTATTGTTTCGTTTTTTTTATTTTCGTTTCTTTGTTTTCTTTTTCGTTTTTTTTTTTTCGTTTCTTTTTCCGACCAAAAGAGGGACACGGCAATTGGTCTGGGTCAAGCACTGTCTCTGTCTAACCAGTAGCATAATGGGCACTAGACAAAGAAAGAAATTGACCCGGACCATGTCTCCTCTTTGTCTTACTGCCGGACACTTTTCAAGAGCTTTTTGCAGGAAATGCGCAGTCCATGCTTTATGTCGATGATTTTTACAAAATGTGGATTAACCCACTATTGCAACAAGCCCTTTAATTGAAAAAGGTCCAAAAGAAATAATCAAACCATAATAGGTCCAAAATTTGGTTTACTTTGGACTTTCTATGAATGTCCAAAATTGTGACAAACGTATATCCCATGGACGTCCATTAAAGGACTTTCTATGAACGTACAAAGTTGTGCCAAACGTATATCCTATGGACGTCCATCGAATGTCCGACGGACCTTATTTGGACTCTTAATGGACGTCCGAATATCCTGAAGCGGATATCCATTGGACATACAATGAATGTCCTTGTGCTATCTGGGTAGTGAAGATGTACGTGGCTTTTACTTGAGAAATAAATTTGAAAAAGATTCTTAGCCATGTCAGCTTCGTAGAATTTGTTTTATCTGCGCTTACCATTGTCTAACAAGAACTAAAACGTATGCGATTTATCAACAAGATTGTCTTATATGATGCTGTCTCGGTCAACGTCTCGGTCAACGTCTCTGTCGAAGTAAAGCAGTGTTTTAAAACAACACCATAAAGAGCATATTAAATGTATTATATTGAATCATATACATCAAACTGCACCATCGAACCACATTGTACATCTGTTGAACCAGAATTGAACCGCTATCAAACCGTATTATACGTCTATAGAACGGCATCATACAGCTATCGAACTGCATCACTAGAATTGAACCGTTATCAAACCACATCGTACAGCAGCCGAATACATCTATCAAATCACAATTAAACCATCGCTTGAGAAACAAAATTTGAAAAGCATATTCTCAGCCACATCAGCTTCGTAAAATTTTTATTTGCCCTCGCCATTGTCTAACAAAACGTATGTGATTTATCAACGAGACCGTTTTATATGATGTCTCGGTCAACGCCTCGGTCAACGCCTCGGTCAACGCCTCGGTCAACGCCTCGGTCAACGCCTCGGTCAATGTCTCGATCGAAATAAAGAACTGCTATCAAACCGGATCGTACAGATAAAGAACCGTTATCAAACTGCTTCATACAGTTGCCGAATCATAGTTAAACCACTATCGAACCACATCATACAACTATCGACCCACTATTGAACCGTTATCAAACCGTATCATACAGCTATCAATCCGCTATCAAACTGCATCATACAGCTATTAAACTGCATTGTATAACTATTTAACCGTTATCAAACTGGATCATACAGCTATCAAACTGCATTGTACAGCTATTTAACCGTTATCAAACTGGATCATACAGCTATCAAACTGTATTGTACAGCTATCAAACTGCATCATACAGCTATCGAACCGTTATCAAATTGCATCATACATCTATATATCTTATATGTACAGGAAAAGGTAGAAATAAATATTTTATTGCGTTTTATTTTTCTTTCTTTTGAAAAAATTTCGCAATTATTTTGGTGTTGCGACCACCAGTTATATATTTTAAATACATTTTGTAAAGCACAATTCTTAACATGTTTTTGACATCGTATAGTATTACTAACATCTAGATTATTCAAAGATTCAATGTCTTCGTAATCTGTATCCAATGTCTTGATATACATATATCCCATCATCGATATCGAGCATGTCCGTCAACCATTCTCGTTTCTGAAGTCCCTTAACTGTATTGCTGTCATCCGTATTACACACAACAGATGTAATCAGACGTTTCGCCATGCTGTACGGTATCATCCCATCCTTCCATCGCAATCCATGATGATAGGCAATCAACCAAGAAGCGCAAGACTTATCGGATTTTGTAAGAACACGCCATGGCATGGGGCTAGCAAAAATGTAATGCGTGAGAACGGCTCCTTTTCTCAGTACCGCTACTTCCTTTACGACAAATTTTTTATTGACAATAAACTCTTGCAGACCCACAAATGTCGGTACGATCATTATGAGTAACTCTTCAAGACTGTACTTTAATACCAAATATCTCAGTTTTTATCAGTTGATGTTATATGATTTTGCGCACTACGTTGGACAACGGACAGTATTCAATTACACAATCATGTAAAATAAGACAATAAGTGGTAGTATTCGCGGGAACATTTTCTTTGCAATCAAATTCTATGCACACATCTACGGTAGCACTCTTGACTCGTTTTGTCGCGAACAGTCAATGACCGCAAGAGGCCCTTTTTCCAGGAATGTGATTACGTTTCACACTCATATCCATAATAAGATTGACCAAAACGTCGATACATGTCATACAGAATTGCATATCTAGATTTATGAAAATCTAAATTCACATCGTCATACGGATAAAATTCAGAGTTTAGATAAAGTTTTACGTTGGTCAAATTACAGTCGTCAAAGATTGTAACATCTTGTGACATGATATTTTTTCGACCAGTCTGCAGTGCAAAGATAACGAAGCGCGGTTTCTCGAGCTGAACTGCAGTTTTAACAGCCCATGAATGTTTCGTCGTACTCTGCAGCAAAGGGTACCCATACAGATCCCAGGAGCAAAAACTCATACTTAGACATTAGCCACTCTGCAAAGCTCGCAGCAAAGATAATTTGTTGACTTCGTTTAACGTAACATGCGGCATTCGCCACTGCACTTTAAATAATTCAATTTCCGGTTGAGCCGTAGAATTTCCAACCATAGAATTGTTATCGTTGCGCGCTCGTATCAAAATCAATTCGTGACGAGCGTTAACAATCACGCGTTTGTAATCTTCGCAAAAGCCCAATAATACACTAAGCGGTACGCAAAAGTTGAAGTATCCTTCCGATAGGTTATACGAAAATTCCCATCCTGCATTCTGCATAATTACTGCTTTGTCATATGATAACGATACATAGTTCTTGAGAATGCTGGTTATTCCAACGTTTCTGTTGCGATCAATTTCCACACCGTTGAGTTCATATCGAATTTCATCAAACATGAACGCCACGCAATTATTTCCGAGATTTATCTCATCCTTATCCTTATCATCTTTCTTCTTCATCACCAATCTTCCTTCAACGTAGAGAAAACTTTCACATGGTAACGTGTATAAATCCTGCTGTTGTATGGGTATCCTTATTTCATCGCTGTATCCAAAAATGGTGTTGGCGTACGGATTGTACGTATGAGTCTTAATCTTGACGATGCTGTCGTCAAAGATCGGCTCGCCTCCATGTTCAAGATGTTAGACATCTTAGATATTTCGTACGACGAATCCCAATGATTTTAAAAATTCATCGTTTGACGCGGAGAGTTTCTTTTTATCAGACGATCGAATATTTTTAACTGTCGTACAATTTATGTCACACGATCGAATATTCTTGATTGGTGTAAAAATTGTGTCCTTCATCTGCTCATTCAACACGAGCATCTCACGTTATCGTCTTCGTACGTGTAATCTAACGATAATCTCCTCTCCGCGAAAATCGAGTAATTGACCGTCCACAATGCGAATCGTCAAATCAGTAATGCTCCGTGCGACGATTGGAAGGTAAATGATCTGTGCAGGGGTTTCCGATATCTTATATATATGGCACCCTCGGCGAAAATTCGTGTATCGTGTGTACGCACTTGTCGTTGCTATACGCACCCGCAGTCACGTTACATTCTATGCGAATAATGTTCACGTTTATGATATTTATAGGTGCATCCGATTCATGCCACAATCGCGATTCAAGAATACGACGCGATGAAAATCCCAACAGCGATCCAATGTTGTTAGGTTTAATGAAATTTATCCGATAAGCACACAGAATCTCGCTCTTCATTGTATTATTGTTAGCACGAATCACCAGCGGATATTCGCTCTCGTCTTCATCTTCTTTGCGAAACGTCCTCTTTCCCGCAACATCGGGATGAAATTGTAAAATTGCGCGTTTCAAATATCTATCTATATCACGCAATTCATACGATCCTTCGGGAATCATAATTTCCTTGTCGTCTTTGTCATAGTAAAATTTGTTATTCGACGAATTTACATTAGGTATGGTATAATATGTTTCAAAATCTGTGAGGCCGAGCTCGTAATCGCCATCGCTCAAATCTACGGCTGGAAAATAGCTTACCGCGAGGATGCTACTCTTGCCGGTTAGCGTAAACGTCAGTGACATATTGAAACGAATACTGAGTTAAATTGCACAATGTTAGCCTTTAAATTGATTATTAACTGTTTGGAGAAAACGCAAACACAGTTGACCGCAGTTGCTTTGATCGTAACGTTGATAGGGCGTGTGATTGTACTCGATCCGCTTTACATCTAAATATTGCACCAGTTCTTTCGGCGGTCTAAGATTGCCGAAACTATCAAAGTATATAACGCAATCTCTCCTCTTTGCGTATGCCACCCAGTGTGTACCCGATCCTTCAGCATTATCTAAATTTACAATACCACTCTCGTTTCGATATGCTCCAGCCGTTGGTAATGCCGTATGCATAAAAATTCCTCTAAAGTATGGAATGCGCATACGTTTTGCTAGCTGTAATAATTGTATGTTGGTAGTTACACCTTTCGGCATTTTTAACGTCTTTTTGACGTTTTTTTTTCGTTTCATCAAAACTCCTTGTATGGAGCGAAATAAACTCCATGACCTTCCATGACGTGATTATGACGTTTCAATTCTTTCAGCTGACGCTGCGCTGCCTTGTTATCATTCACAACTTTCGCAACTCCCGCCGCTCCGCCGACCAACGACCCGAGAATTCCCAATAGCGGTAGAATGGGTAAAACACCTCCGCATTTCGCTACCGGAAGTATTCGTTTACTCGCTCTTTTTTTTTATCTCTTTTTCTTTTTCAAGCCCATACCGATTTTCGTCTTAGTTTTCATAGCTGCCCAAACGGTTGCTGCAGCAGCTCTTTCTCCGAAAGTCGAATCGTTCTCTGTAATGCGTTTTCGCGCTTCCGCTGCAAGTATATTGTCAGCTGCGTGTCTGTCGGTGAGTTCGTTGCTCTGGGAGTACGCATTGTCGTGTTCGCGACACACTGCGTCCAACGGATTAATACGGATCGCCTCTGGCCAATCGCTTTTTCAGTCTAGTACCCGGACCGCAAAATTGATATCCAGAAATATGCAGTTCAAAAAGAAGCGCATTTATCGCACGATTTAACAAGCCGCGACCTACCGCTGGCATTTGCGACAATTCTTTATCAACGGTGCGGGGCCGTCGATGTGCGTCAGCTGCCACGATTGATTATAATGCTCGTAGCAACGACGATAGCTTCGAACCTCTGGATCAGCCTTTATGTGTTCCGGAAGCCTGTCCCACACGTGTTCGATATAGTTGCCACACACGCGTAGCAAAATAGGTTTCGACACGAATTCTAACTGTTCGGCGCTCAAATCGAGTATATCGGAGGGATGTGACAATATGAGAAACATTTTACATACTGAGCAATTTTGCTCGGCGCGACTCTATAAATAGATCGGTTTTATTATAATTTTTATCAGTTCTTATGAGAGGGGGAAAATATGCGGTTCGTACAACATTCACCAGCAATTAAAATAACAAATTTCGATGACAAGATAATGTCCGAACGAAAGATATGGAGGCATGGAAACATGTTGCCGAGTTCTATACGCGGTATAATTTGCGGTCCGTCAAATTGTGGCAAGACAAACGTATTAATAAGCTTGTTGGAAAGTCCGCATGGAGTACGTTTTGAGAATGTGTATATGTACTCGAAATCATTACAACAACCGAAATATCGATATTTGGAAAATTTATTGACACCGATTGAAGAAGTTAATTATTTTGCATTCTCCAATAACTGTGATATTCAGCCGAGTGAAGCGCTTCCGAATTCCATTTTTATCTTTGATGACGTGGCGTGTGATAAGCAAAATACGATAAGAGACTACTTTGCAATGGGGCGACACGTGGATGTCGACTGCTTCTATCTCTGTCAGACGTATGCAAAGATACCGAAACATCTTACACGCGACAATGCGAATTTGCTAATTTTATTCAAGCAGGATGGTACTAATCTAAAGCACGCGTACAACGATCATGTAAATACCGACATGTCTTACGAGGATTTTAGCAATTTATGTCATACTTGTTGGCAACAAAAGTATGGATTTTTAGTGATAAATAAGGATAGTGCGCTCGCTAATGGACGATATCGAAAAGGATTTAATGACTTCGCAATACCATAAAGCAGTCAGTTGTTTTCGATACGTTGACCAAGTAGCGTTTCTCAACATGGATAGCACAGATAACAGTATGAATCGTGAGAAGATTGTGAAAGAGATTGCGAAAACGAGTGATTCAATTCGCAAAAAATATCGCGCTTTGAAAGCAGGTAAAGTGCAAGAAGAAATGGCGTTGGAGAGACACTTTAAGCCTATTGTCGAACCATTAAAACAGACCCAGCTAGCAAAATGACGCAAACTTTGCGCGAAGTTTGCCGCAAACTCGAGCAAACCTTTGCAACAAAATTACAACAAGGTGTGTCCGCATTAAGCTTAGCTTTTGCTGGCAAGGCTTGTTGTAAATAGTATGACGCATATTTTATGCAAATAACAGGGTAAAATTTACTAGTAAAGCATAACAACAAATTTGCAGCAAGAACAAGGCAAACCTTGCTGTACACAATATGATAGCAAATTTGTGGCAAGAATAGAGTAAACCTTGCTGTACATAGCATGATAGCAAATTTGTGGCAAAAACAAGGCAAACCATGCTATGCACAATATAATAGCAAATTTGTGGCAAGAACAGGACCAGTATTGTTGAAATTTAGATCAACAAAAATAATTATTAGACTGAAATATTAGACTGTCCAATATCAAATGTGAATGGTGCAATCGTACTTGGTTCTCTGTTCTCAACGAGCCCCTTTTATTAATCCAGTAGGTAATCTTTTTCACAAGAAATGCGCCATCTCGAGATAGATAGTAAAGTCAGAAATAAAGTTTAAAACCCGATAATGCAACCCTGTTATTTGCATAAAATGTGCGTCATACTATTTGCGACAAGCCTTGCCAACAAAAACTAAGCTGTTTATGGACACACCTTGTCGCAATTTTTATTGCGAAAGTATGCTCGGCAAGTTTTATTTTGTTCTTGCTACTAATTTGCCGTTATTCTGTGCTTAACAAGATTTCCTGTTTCTGCCATAAATTTATTGTCATGTCGTGTAGCAAGGTTTGTTCTGTTATTTGCTTAAATTTTGCATTTTATCGTGTCGGAACAAATCTTGTAATTTCTATACGTAATATTTATGTACAAGCCTTTCTCTGTTATTTGCAGCATCGTGTGATGAAAACTTTTGCCGTAAATTTGCTCGAAACTTTTAGAAAACAAAGCAACAGAAAATTACTTGTCATAAAATTGTTGTCAAAATTGAAACAAATTTTGCTGTAAAGCTTTCACGATATGTGATTTTAATAGGCCTGGCTAGCTGGGGATTGTTGAAAACACCGTTGGTAATGTATCAGATCCGATTAAGAATGAAACGTTCTTTTCGGGGGAAGACGAGTACTCAGAACCAAAACCGAAACGAAAGCGATTAAACGCTTCGCTTAACAATTCTATAATGACCTTTACTCCTGTTAAAAAATGAGACGATCAAAAACTGTACCAACTAATTTGAATGAAACATCGCAAATATTACATGATAGTGATTTATCATACAGTTATGTACCTTCTGTCGAAGACGTTTTTGAAGTCGCAGCCAATGAACCGCTTGTGACGTCTATTCGACAACAGTTGGAAACGCGAGAAGGACGTGAAAAGTTGCACACACACTATGGTGTGTGATATATTTATTAGGTCAAAAATATAAGGGAGCTGTTCTGAGTGGTAAAAAACCAGTCATAATAGATACTGTTTACGGAGTTTATTTCACCGACTTTGGAACGATGCTCGGCGATAAACGCATCGACATACATAAGAATGATAACATAGTCATAGATGGTAAAATGTACGTGGGAACGCCTGATCTGTATGAATTAATTTCCATGAAAATGCTCAACATGTACACGAATAACGACCTGCAAAATTATAAAAACATTCTATTGGCAACAAATGCATATAGACGCGGGCATATTGCACATAATCAAGTAATGGGCAACAAAGAGTCTAAATATAAAAATATAATTGCGCCCTTAGTAACCGACGCAAAAGTTGGACAAGGTCTACCGAGCGCTATTACATTAAATGATAACAAGATTGATTACGTTCATTGGGATGATCCCAACGAGTTTGTGGATCGCCTTCGATTGCTCGAGGCCTCACACCAAGCAGGACACAATGCTCACGACAACGAGATTCTATCAATTATTGAGGAACTTCGCGAGGCTGGTTTTATTATAAATTAAAACTGCATGAAATAAATCATTTAGTCATGTCATCAACATCGAAATGTCAATCAACAAGTTTGGAACATCGCTTGAAAGAGGTGGTGCGGAACCATACTATCAATGGAGTGGATTAGTCAGAAATTACGTGCGCGATAACGCTCTTTGCATGGCTGCCACTAATTTTGATGCAAAGTCGCGCAAAATTCGACGTGTGGCGCTGCCTGTAGACGATAGTGATGCAGTCAATAAACGATACGTGCAACAAACCGTGAAAATTTTAAAGGATCGACAGGATGAAATCGAGAGGAAGATTGAGACACTTCAAAGTAAGGTTGAAATTACAGCTCATATGTTAAACGAGATTCAAAGACAGCTCGACGCAGTGACCCATCGTGCAGAGTAAAAAAGTCGATACATCGAATATATATACCATTATTTGTATATTATACTCCAAGCATGTCTGAGAAACAATTGCTGGTTGAGGAGTTGCATGCTCCGGCGAAAAGAAATTTTCCTTGAAAACGCGTCATAGTTCATGGATACGATGACCTATGGCAAGCGGATGTGGTTGAGATGCGTCCGTAAACGCGATTTAACCGAGGTTATCACTACATACTCATCGTTATCGACGTGCTGAGCAAGCAGGCTTGGGCTGTGCCGCTCAAGACCAAGAGTGGTAGCGAAGTTGCTATTGCGATTGCAAAGATAATTCGGAGAGATGGAAGATGTCCAAAAAATTTGCAAACAGACAAAGGAAAAGAATTTTATAACGCAAACGTGCAGAAACTATTGAAAAAACATAATATCAATCATTATTCCACGTACTCTATAATGAAAGCATCAGTTGTCGAATGCTTTAACCGCACATTAAAGAACGTTATGTGGAAACAATTTACACTCAATGGAAATTATAGATGGCTCGATCTGCTGCCACGTCTCGTGTCAGATTACAATGTACGAAAGCATCGAACTATCGGCATGCGACCCATCGATGTTACGCCTGCAATCGCTAAAAAACTCTTAACCACTGTGTACAGTCACGTAAAAATTGCGGCACCCGCACGATTTAAAGTAGGTGACTCGGTACGCGTCAGCAAATTCAAAACTGTTTTTGAGAAGGACTATACACCAAATTGGACTACGGAGATATTTAAAATCATCAAAGTACAGCGTACTAATCCTGTGACATATCTACTGGAGGATTCCTGTGGAAAACCTATCACTGGAGGATTCTACGAATATGAGCTGCAGCGTGTTGCAAATCTTGACGTGTATCTCGTTGAAAAAATATTACGCAGGAAAAGAGACGAGGTTTATGTCAAGTGGCTGGGATTCGATAGATCACATAATTCATGGATACATAAAAACATTGTTATTTAATTCATAAAAAATTTTTTATTATATTTATATAAAAGTATGTAACCATAATTAAAGATAAAATACATTATATTAATTTCATATTATGTGAAATTTCTTTATTATTATTCTTTTAATATACATTTTAAAAATAATGTAAGATGTTTATAAAATATAAAATATAAAATATAATATAAATATATTATAATGGTATTCGATAATGCCCCCACGGTAACGTTTCAACCGAATCGGGTATGAGGTATCTCTTATCGTCGTATGGACTTAGAGCGATTTTCTTTTCGGACACCGTATATACTTTATGTAGCTTGGATCTTATGCATGATTGGCGACTCGATCTCATCTCTCAAACATTGGGTATAATCATCGAACGTTATGGTTCGCGCTACTACATTATTCTTGACACCTTTCGCCTTTTTAGTGTTCTTCTTTCCATCTATCTTTAACGCATACATCTTTGCTCTAAGTCCAACGAACTCAGTCATTATCACGCCATTATTCTCATCTTTCATCAAGCCCGGAACTTTTTTATTCTCGAGAGGCATACCGTACGCGTTGTCAACCGGATAATCGCTCGTGTCGAACCTAGCGATATCACGTTTCATCGTCTCGTAAATATCCTCACACTCGACGAGGTATATGAGACTGTCGGTGTCGGTATACATGACTCTACATTTGTCACGATACAGAGGTAGCATGTACTCGTGGTGAAATTCATATAGATACGTCTTAGAAATATCTAGGATACACATGCCTACGTAAATCGGCTTATATAATTTCACTTCGAGTTTTCTAAGTTCAACGGCGATTAGATTTTCTGCAAAAATACTTCGACTATGAAAATTCGGTTTCGCGATCATTGTCTCCGCACCATACCGCCCCACCCATGTTGTCAACAACTTAACGTCAACATGATTGCGCACATTCTCCATGGTTTTACCAAACACCGCATTATTCATTAATTTATACAAGTTTTTTTCAAAATCATTTTTGGCGAGTGTCCGGAATCGTGCGTTTAACTCTATGTATTTACAGAGCCATGGAGATTGTGCGAATTGTAATATACGGTGTATCTTCGCAATACGAAGACCGTGACGCATGCACTGCTGCAGGTTGCGGTAATGGGGTGACCTCCTTTTGGACACGTAACGATTGGACACCGCTCGATTCGACACGCTCGATTGGACACGCTCGATTGGACACGCACGATTGGACACGCACGATTGGACACGGCTCGATTGGACACCGCACGATTAGACACCGCACGATTGGACACCGCACGATTGGACACTGCACGATTGGACACCGCATTATTGGACACCGCACGATTGGACACCGCATTATTGGACACCGCATTATTGGACACCGCACGATTGCACACCGCATTATTGGACACCGCACGATTAGACACCGCATTATTGGACACCGCAGTCTTCTAGTGAATAACATTTATATATCATATGACAGATTATCTAACCTTAGAAACATCTGGCAGAAAAAAGCTTCGATTTGCCAGAAAAAAAATTGAATTTTAAATGTCTATATACGTATTTTTAGGAGCATCTCGTTTTGCGTGGAAAGTTTCAAACGCATGTGGTGCAGAAAATGCTCGCACGCACACACACACACACACGGGGGGTGCAAGGGGGGCCTTCGGCCCCCCCTCCCGCACCCACCCCGTCCAAGTCGCTAACCCATGTAAACTGTATTAGAAATCTGCATACACACACGTGAATCGAGCCGTGTCCAATCGTGCGTGTCCAATCGTGTGTGTCCAATTGTACGGTGTCCAATAATGCGGTGTCCAATCGTGCGGTGTCCAATCGTGCGGTGTCCAATAATGCAGTGTCCAATCGTTACGTGTCCAAACGGGATACTCCCTCGGTAATGTATGACGTAACGTTTCTTATCATACAGCGTGGCGAGAAGTTTACATTCACGCTTGCATGGTCGTTTATCACGTGTTGGGCAGAAAGGTAGGTCAGTGTGCTCGTCGTGAAGGTCTCGGGGATACTCGAGATCAACTTCGAGAATGTATCCCGTTGGTGAATCAGCAGCGATCGCATTTATGTCGAAATTTGAAACGTCTTCAACCCATTGAAATTCTCCATAGGGCAACGGCTGACACATTGCCCAGCGATACAAATTATTAACATCGAAGTACATAAGATATGAGGATGGTTTTGATGGGTCGTACGTCTGCATGTATTTGTTGTTAGCCTGTGCATATCTGCCTGAACATTGACTGAGACCGCCGCGTATACCGCGTTCGATGAACATTACCATGTCAATGTCAGTAAGCATTTCGAAAGTAATTTTTGTATATTTTAACATAGCGTCCCACGTGTATCCGAGGAGAGTGTAATAATGTGCTGGATCGAGACCGTAACTTTCTAAGCATTTATCGCGAAAATTTTCAAAAATGTCAGCTAACAATAACACATCCGTTTTCAAATATAGATCGCTGTATTCACCCAATGTTTGAACGGAGAATCGCTTTCAGACATTCTCAGCGTGCATGTAATCGCTCTCGGATACAGTATCAGAGGTCAGGGAACTGAAAAATGATTCGCGCGGCGGTAAACACGTGTCCTGCAGCTTGTTCACGCAGTCAACGTACTCATACGGAAATACACCTTTTCGTGTCAATAAATCAAAATCCTCATTAGATAAGTGTAAAAATTCGGAACGTACAATTTTTAATTTTTCTTTGCCTAGAAATGATGCCAATTTTTCGAGACTAGTATTTAAAAATTTATATGAATCTATGAACCGTAGTTTTATGTAATTGTGTGGATCTAATTTATCGGCTGTGTCTACGACATGTTTTGTAAAAGAAATATACTTTTCTTTCGTGATGGGAAGTACATCGGTCTTCCCTTTGAAGGCTGTGATTTCCTTAATAATGAAATGCGAATCGTATCCAGATAAGTTATGAAAAATAATTGGCATGTATGATGCATTTCGATAATTTAAATTACAGAGAAAATGTGCAGGACCGCGGTAACGACCAGTCAAATGACAATGATCGCGCACCCGCGTATCATCCGGCGCGAATGGCTTATCGCAGATATGACACTGCGTCGCGCTATGATATGCCTCCAATTGTTCCACCGATAACGTTTCCATGGGGATATTAGTTGATAAACGAGTCTTAACATTATACGCTAATTCTTCTAGTTGTTTAGTGAACCACGCGACGCAATCTTTATCGCGACGAAACCGGTACGTGGATAACGTGTCGTCGTATGAGCATCGCACGTAATACCCGATGCTGAATACCTCATGTTGTTGATATGTGTACGACGCTTGCTCTGTATCATGTTGCGTCTTCCGCAGCACACACTCGAGGTCCGCGTAGACGATAAAGGGCACTCGTTCCTTGTGGTTTATATTCCGGAAATTCAACCACTTGTCGTCTTCGGCAGGCAATGTGATAGCGCAGTCGTTCATCCTCTGACAGTCTACAGTGTGTGATTGCAACCTCTCGCATGATAAAAAATAGTGCAAGCACCTGTAAAAATTTTAAAAAATTTTATTTACTTTTTTTTTGCTAGATTATAAAATTTATTTTAATATATTATACGTACCGATCGCAAATGTATCTTTTTCCATCATGTTTGCTCAGTTGGGAGCTGATGAGGCGGGACAGATTTTTTATCCAGACAAAGTGGCCCACGCTGTCTTCGTGCGGATTTTGTACGTATAATAAATTGACATGCTTTTCTTTCTTGTCATTGGAGAGCCGCAGCGGAAGAATCTTTAGCATTGCCATTTCCTTTTTTATCCCGTAGACGTTGATCGATATATTGTTAAGACTCTCAAATTTTCCAATGTCCTTTACTGTAACGGGAAACGCAATGTCATCAAACTTTAGGACTGTTGCATAATGCGGATACGATGACTCTCTATCACTATGTCTTTCGACAGGGTGTAGCGCGGCGACCACTGACCACGCGAAGCATGCATTGTCCTTTGAATTAACGTTCACTACTGCATGCTTCATCATTATTTTTCGCGGTAATGTCACGTAACACCCCGCGTGTAGAGGATTGTACTTATTTATATTTAGAATCAAATTAAGAATTCGCGATAGCGCTCACCCGCTATCTCGTTCTTGAAACTCTTCGAGTGATGCTAATGTGGGCTCGATAACGCGTCGCTCATACCACTCGTCCAAGTCCGATGTTTGGAATAGTTCACAATTTTTAGTGTTTATACTTTTGTTGGCATGTTTATCACCCGTTACAAACACGCTGTTGAATGCTGTATTCACTTTTACACTGTTGTGTTCCTCTAGAGCGTCCCGCACTCGCTTGAGCACTATACCGCCTGCGTCTTCTAAAAACGTTCGCGGTTCAATATAGTTTGTATTTATCACTGCACCTGTCTGAATGCGATTCTCGAACGCTGTATCTATCTCTCGCCACATGAGTTTGTTCGCGTTATTACTAGTGCTCGCGTAATTACCCCCTACATGCACGAAACGTCTTTGTAATTGTGTCTTTTCACCTTCGAGTCGCGCGATCCTCGCCACCAACGATTGTCTTTGTCCGACGGCAAGCCGAGGACGCTTTATGCGGCTATGTTCCTCAAGCTGTTGTATAATCTCGTCGCATCGCTGCAACCACATAAAACACTCGCTCAAAGTAGTGACTCCATTTGCTTGCTCCAACAGCTCGCGTTCTACTCGCTCGAAATTATTCTCCATTTTTATCACTGTTGTCTTTTTATCACTGTTTTAAAACAACACCATACAATCTTCAACAGGACACTCGCATGTATTTTCGTAGCACCTAATGCAGAATCGAAATTTGTCTTGAATTTCAAACTGCATTAGCTTGCTTTGTCTTTCACACCGAATATTGCACTGAATTATTACTCCGGATTGATGACGGTTTCAACTTGCACTCGGATCTTAAACTTCGCATCAAATGCGATATTATGCGCTTCCCGACCGCTTATATATTTTTTATAACTCTTCATTTTCTTTGTCTTAACATCGGTGCTTGACCTCTGCAAGATTTGCATTATTTGAATGTGTGATTCTGAATGATCTCATCAAGTTAGTATCAAATGATTTATGTACGTGCTTAAAACATATTTTTGTTACAGCAGCCGTACATCGGCGCTTGACCTCTCAAAGATTTGCATTATTTAAATGTGCAATTTTCGTATGATCTCATCAATAAGTATCAAATGTACATGCCTAAAACATATTTTATTACAGCAGCCATACATCGGCGCTTGACCTCTCAAAGATTCACATTTTTTGAATGTACGATTTTCGTATGATCTCATCAGTATCAAATGTACATGTCTAAAACATATTTTGTCACAGCAGCTGTACATCGGCGCTTGACCTCTGCAAGATTTGCATTATTTGAATGTGCGATTTTTGTATGATCTCATTAGTAAGTATCAAATGTACATGCCTAAAACATATTTTGTCGCAGCAGCCGTACATCGGTGCTTGACCTCTGAAACGTTGGTCATCCTTGAATGTGTAAAGTTTGAAATATGTGATTGCCCCCCTCTACTGAGATGTGTGAAGAAATATGTGATTATCCCCTCTACTGAGATGTGTGAAGGGTGTGCAATATAAGAAGAGTTCTGAAAACGGTATCACATCAGTTAATCAGCGGAATACGGACGGTAAAGTTCCAATCTTGCATTAGTTAATCGAAAGAAGTCGGAGTTTCCCCTGAAAATGAACTATTACGTTCCGATTCAGCAAAATGAAACGAGTGATAAACCGTAAGTATTTTTTAAATTAATTAAATCAAATTTTGTTACATATTTAATTGGATTTTATTTTTTATATCTTGCAACATTTTTTTCTTTACAGAACAATGTCGCAGCCGCGTCATACTCCACGCATTCTGGGGAGGAGATTTGCTTTGACGACTACATTCTACAAATATTTGGATATAGGAATCAGTGTGGGACTTGAGCCTTTTGTAGAGATGATTCTTGGTGACAACAAGGGCAATGAGATACCGCTGTCACGTGATACCTGGGTAATAATGATTGAGAAACGGACAGATATCGAGCAACTCCTGCAGTCGACAACCGCTACATCGTTGTGGATTAATGATCTTTTCATCGAAGTCGTTAAAATACGTAACGAGAGTATCATAAAATTCACTTTAAATAACAAAATTATGTACATGAAACCATCGACTGTGCAATTTTTACTAAATCTTGAAGATGTTATCAATAATGCATATTTTAAGTTATGGGATGATATGCATATAGTAAAAGAACGATATAATCAATTTGTAAACTGTTTGCGGCGAAATAATATTCATAACAAGTGCGATGCAGTCAAATTGTTAAATGAAATATGTGTAAAAACTTCGCTCGTAGATTGCGAACTGATGGTTTATGCATCAGACAATATTGTATACGACGCGTTACAAAAAGAATAAATGAAAAAAATTATAAATAATTATTATAACTTATTTTCTCTCTTCCCTATTCCTTTGCGGTATAATGGCGTGCGCAGAACCGAGTAGGAGGTACATAGATAAGATGGGTGGGAACCCATGTATGTAACTGCATATGAAAGAACGCAAAGAATGAAAGAGAAAGAGCGAGAGAATGATAAAACTGTATGGCTGGAAATATCGCGTACGGATGAGAGAGAGAGAGAGAGAGACAGATTCGGAATAGAGGGAGAGCGAGCGGCGATGGCTGCTACAACAGCGGCGGCGGCGGCGGCGGCGGCGGTCGCGGACCCCGATTCCCCCTCTCCCGCTCCCGGGTCGCGGACCCGAAAATACCGCGTCAGCAATTTCCACACCGCGACCGCGGACCGAAAATACCGCGTCAGCAATTTCCGAACCGCGAGATCCCCCTCCCCGCGTGACGTCATACCCCCGCGCCTACCGGTACCCCCCCGCACACCCCTCTCCCGCTCCCGGGTCGCGGACCCGAAAATACTGCGTCAGCAATTTCCGAACCGCGAGATTCCCCTCCCCGCGTGACGTCATACCCCCGCGCCTACCGGTACCCCCCCGCACACCCGCACCCCCCTCGGAGCACCTGGGTTAGAACTGTCTTATTATTAACTACTATTATACTTGAGCATTTTTTTTATTCTTTATAATTAACTTTTAGTAAAAAAACCAGTACAAAAAAGATTTTTTAAATTGTTTTTCGTCATCTTAATATAATTATTATTTCCTGTCAAATAAAAATTTTACAAAAAATAAATTAATATAGAAATATATGGATATATTTCAAGTGCGTGCATACCATTTGGAAATAATATCTTTTTAGACCAACAGTCATAATACACGAATAGCTTGATGTGATGCGCCTAGTTGTTACTGGCCCATAATGTGGTTTATTTCATATAGAAAGGCATTATTGACCAACTCCATAGCGGAAAACTTTCTTTGTTTTAGACAAAAATTGCTTAATTTGAAGAAGGATACATGAAAAAAATGTGAACTTGATCTTGAGACAAAGTCAGGACAAAATCACTTTGAATGTTTTAAATAGAATCCCCTATTTTTTATTGCATATTCTTATAGTTCTTTTCAAAAACATAATAATACTAGCTTCTCTCTCTCCCTCTTTTAGTTAAAAATTTTCTGAGATTTTTCAAAGTATCATATTTCAAAAGTAAAACCCTAAATTTTCAAATAAAATTATAAAAAATTTAAAAAATTATACATTTTTTAGTAAAAAAGTTTCCTTTTCGTTTTTTCAATAATTTTTTTTAATACTTTAATATGAAAATTGATTATTTAAATTATAAATAATTTTTTTTAATGGATTGCATTATAAATATAATTTGTACATTAAAGAAAATTATAAAATAATAAGAATTTTTTATTGTCGATAGGATGCATATTTTTGGTGCGGTAAGCGTTCAAAGTCGTTGGGAGTCAAAATACCCTATGTGATTATTACTGATTGAATTTTTCAGAGATGATTACTAAGAGTTAAACTTATACATATCTACATTTATTCATGCGCACACACGTCGGCGTAAGTAAATTAATGTAAAAAAAACTTATTCTTAAAAATTAGATTTTATACATTATTGGAGTTTGCAAAATTGTAATATATATTAATACTATTAATTAATTTCTTTCGTTATTCTACATAAAAAATATAAAGGTAGAATCATCAAAAAAGGAATATTTTAGAAAGATAACTTATGAAATAATACAGCACTGCATTATAGTATAAAACATTATTATAAATATGTCTTAAGATTATTGTGAAATTAGTATGTTATTGCAATGCTACACTGAAAAAAAGAAACTAGATTCAAATAAATATTTCTTTGAATAGTGCTAAGAACATATTTTATAGAAAATCAATAATATTTATTTAAAACAAGTACTAGTTTTCTATAATTTAGGAAATATTACTTGTTTAAAATAAATATTATTGATTTTCTATAAAATATATTCTTAGCACTATTCAAAAAAATATTTATTTGTATCTAGCAATTTTTTTTTCAGTGTACTCAAGGACATTTTAATGTTACTGTAAAGTCGCAACAATATTGCAGTAACATTTCAAAATGTATATTATTTATTACATTATAATATTTATGTAATGTTTTTGCAATCTCTCTGTGCTGTATGGGTTTTGTTCGCGATTGTCAATAGTTGACAAATACAAGTCAAATATAGTAATACGCGAATACAATATAAAACATGAACGTGAAATGAAAATAGATATTTTACACTGAAAATAGAGAAAATATCGTGATATCATCGATATCGTAATCACATTTTTAAATAAAATGCAGAAATTGGAGTAATGCACGGCATTACTCCAATTCGCGTTATCATTATCTATTCGGGTAAGGAATTTCTCGAGCGCTTTGCCCAATAATGCGGCTGCGGTTTGTCGTTTCGTCCGTTAAGCTTATTAACTCAAAACGATCGACCATTTGTCCCTCTTAAACTGCTCGTTCTTTCTGCGTTCGCAAATTCTTAATTAGACACCCCCCTTTCAATCCGTCCGCCGTTTCTCGCGGCTTTTGCTCGAGAAAGATATCGTCTCTTATTTAATTCAATTAAAAAATTTTAATAAAGTCTTAAACTCTTGTAATACTAACGTAATACTAACGAATTCATGTGAAATTAATTTTTTCGATAGGTGGCAGCTGGAAATAAAACCATAATAATTATGTTATATACTAGAAAAGATTTAGAAACAATAAAAATATAGTATTTGCTACTAATACACGACGCGCGCGCGCGTACACACACACACACACACACACACACACACACACACACAAAGATTCAAACTGATTACTATTAGTATGGATTATGTGATCCAGAGAGATCCACGTCGAATCGCGTTCTTGCGCAGTTATGAAAGAAACGTTGGTGGGTAAAGATGCGTTAAATGATTCTCGAATTCGTCTGTGTATCGTGGTCAAGCAAATGACTGTTGTCTTGTTAAAATTCAATTAGCGCGACGTGACATGTGTGAGCGACGTAAGGCGACTCCCGCAGAGACCCATTGCTCGGCACAGTCTCGCCTCCGCGTTGGCTCCGCCGCGCTTCTCCTACCATCTGACTCTTTTACCATCTGACTCATTCGTCGAGCCCGCGTCTATCTCTCATTATCATTCTGCCGTTCAAGCACTTGGTCTCTTGCTCTCCCCGTTTTAATTGATTGTTTCTCCGTTAACAAAAGAAATAAGTTAATTCTATCCTTCCACCCTCTTTATATCGTAATCTGCTAAATAAAATCTCAAAATTCTATGAAAAACTTATTGTACTTTTGTGCTGCGTTGCATGCAAGTAGATTGATAAAAAGACTTATTTAATTAAGAATAATTCTTATGTTTATTATATAAAATTAATCTATCATTAATAATGATTGAAGGGCATCCTATCCATAGGTGCAAATTTGCATCAGCACTTTTTTTAAAACTATAAAACTATTTCAAGAACTAATTCTATGATGTAAAGCCATCTACGTAAAAAAGTAAGCATTCTATACTATATATTCCATGTTTAAAAATTCTCAGCCAAGCCTTCGAGCAGATCACTATTGAATTTTGAAATCGATACGAATTTGCACCTGTGTGCAATTAATGTAATTTTTTCAAACATGGTATAAAAATGTTAGTTTTCTTTCACAAAATTTTTTAAAGGTATACTTGAAACATATCCATGGTTAGGTAAGTTAATATATTTTTTTAACTAAATATTAAATTGAAGTTAATGGATTATAAAATTAATTCATTTAAGTTAAAATTTACATAAATAAAATACTAATTCAGTTAAAGTTACGTTAAGATTAATTTAACTTAAATTAAAATAAAAATTAAGTTTGAAAAGATCCGACCAAAATAATTAATAAACAGATCAATAAACGATTCAATTTTTTGATGAACCAGGAAAATGTAGATACTACGAATAATAATTTGTTTAGTAAAGAGACAGACATAAGTAAAGTAATAGCATTGCCATATGTCAAAAATTTAGCGAAGATGTGAGACGTATGCTTAACAAATTTATAGATGTACGTACGGTATATTGTACCTAAAACATTCAATAGCGTGATAAAAAGGGGAAAGGATAAAGTAAACAATTGTAAGAAGACCGAACTTGATTTGTCTACAAAACTAATTGTTACGACTGTGATTCGGTCTACATTGGACAGACAAAACGACATTTAGAGAATAGAATTAAAGAACACCAGCGCAACATAAAAAGCTCGTCTGTCAGCCACAATGTAGTCACTAATCATCGATTAACAATGAATCATGAATTTGACTGGTTAAAACCTAACATTTTGTATAAAGAAAAACATAAAGGAAGAGAGAATTCACCGAAATGTTTTACATAAAAAAATTCAACAATAATATTAATCTTCAAAAAGACACGGGGAATCTCAATGCAGTGTATGATAGAATTATACCCTGTTGAAAAGATAAGATGGAAATCTAGATGGTTTGTACGGAATTCATACAAAACTATCTAAAATCCATAGGAATCCACATACATGTGAATAACCATCTGAATTTCCATCTCATCTTTTCAACGGAGTAAGAATAGTGTAGTTACTTCTGATTAGTTATTTTTAACTGTTTCTCGAACTAATGTTGTTAAACTTGATATCTTCACTTTCGACGATCCTCTCTTTCCAATGACAAAATTGTGGAGTACAGACCCGTCTAACACGTATCTCATTACATCACTCAACGTACTTTTGTGAAAGCATAATGGATTAATTTTTGTAATGCATTTAACTTGATTTATACAAGTAGGTAATAATATTATTTAAAATTTTGTATAAAAATTTCGATCGTAGTTTTTTGAATTCTTTTGGTATTTTTGTGTCTTTTGTAGATACACTTGATAAAGACGAGAAAACGTCTGGCCGAAACGTCAAAAGTGTAACATTTAAAGTAAAAATAAAATTGGCAGTATTGTTACTAACTTAGAGTCTAGACACTAAGTTTTTTTTTTTAATATGGAACAATTTACAGAATGGCAAGTAAGTAAAATTTACAGAATGGCACCACTATTAATCAATATTATTATCTTTTACTTTTTACAATCATTTTGATATTTTTTATCTTTTACATCTTTTAACAAAAAATAGACCGTTGTGAAATTTGAAGAAAACGATTTCAGATTAACCGGAAGAGTCGGTATGTACAGAGTATTGCAGTAACATATAGGTCAGTATGACGGGTTGCCTATGCGCGCAGGCGCGCACGGTAATCCACAATTGCGTAAGCTTTGACGCATTATGATGTCATTTTCATGACTTCATCATGACTTCATGTTCTGCTTCCCAAGGAACACACTAAAGTCAACAAAAAGTCAAAATGACTTTATTTTGATTCAAAATAGTCACGCATTTTTTGTATGACCAAAAATTGACTCCAGTATCTGCTACTTAGTGACGAAAAGATGACTTCCCAGATAGCACAACGAATTCGAAAAGAATTATTTTTGAACACCCAAATTTTGAAATGAAATCTTTTTCTAACCCATTTCTGCACCAAAAGAATTCTTAAGAGTTCAAAAAAAGTTCTTTTGTATGTTACAAATTCTGAGCCCCTTTTGTAATGCATATAAAGTTCATTTTATGTTCTATAAGAATTCGCATTGAAATTAAAATTATTTTTTAATAGTATTCTAATAAAACTTTATCGAGATACTTTTTTGAATTTATTATGATTTTTTTATAGTACAAAAAGGAATTGCTTTTTGGTGTAAAAAAAAATAATAAAGGATTTTTGAAATTTTAAGAAATGTTAATTTAAAAATATACTGCTACAAAAATAGAGAATTTAGTATATTATTATTATAAATGAGAAACTCTCTTATTGTTACTATACATGTATAAATTATGTATAAAATTTTCGCATATTTTATTGTAGTATATTATTGAATTAACATTTCCTGATTTTATATAAAAATATATAATGTACTTTTTTACAATTTTTTTTAGAAATTTTTTATTAAACGCATTATTATATGTTTATTATAATAAAAAAAAATATTTATTTAGTTATATATCAAATTTATGACAAATAATATATATATATATATATATATATATATATATATATATATATATATATATACTTATTAAACAAACTGTCAAGGATATAAGGGCGCTCGTGACTCTTATCTAGGAACTTTCTTTTTAATCTGGATGGCGACATCTTGGAGAAGGCGCTGTTCGAGCGGTCACTGTTACCAACAACACTTACTTAAGAGAGTCCTTGTTACACATACACACAACCTTTCTTTACTTTGAGATAAACTATTTTCTTTCATTCATTATTATTATTATTAAGAGTGTAATACTTTTGAATAAACATATTGTATCCAAACAGGTTATGGGCCCAGAACTAATCAAAAATTGAGCTCACACTGCGTGTTCCTCTCAAGGTTCGTTCGAAGCAAGTACACGTACCTTTTTTGAGGTTGTGTTCGCACTACGAAATAATCAAGAAGATATTTCGTCTCGTGTTATAATTATTCGAAACGAAAAATGGAGAAATTAGTATTACCGAAATTCAACGGTGAAGATTTCGCGGTGTGGCGATTTCAGATCGAGTCGTATTTAGCAGTGCATGATCTTCTGGATGTTGTTGATGGCACTGCGAAATGCCCAGATAAAGCAGAGGAAATAGCTGCGTGGAATAAGCTCGACAGAAAAGCTCGATTGATCATCGGAAGTGCCCTTGAAGCAAATGTTATCCCAGGTAGCAAGGTGACGTCTAATTGACGGCATTTTTTGGTCATTTTATGACGAACCAGACGTCATAATGTCGAGATAAAATGACGTCTAAATGTCGTAAAACTGACGTACATTTGTCTCATCTTAACGACGTCATATATTGACGTCAAAAATACGTCATTATTTTCATATTATTGACGTCATTTTCAAGAAGCTAGTATCGTACATTTGACGGTATTTTATTGTTATTTTTATGAAAAAACATAGGTTTTTAGGTTACATTTAATAAAGACGACATTTTAACGTCATTTTTATGACTATCCCAGATAGTAAAAGCCGTTATTTTGACGTTTTAGAAAATATTTCGGGTACATGTCCTATATATGCAGTACTTGCATTATGAAAATATCGAAATAACATAATTATTATGTAAAAAAAAATCTACGTTGTTTCTCAACAAGCATCACGACCCACCCACGTGCATAGTCACGTTTGGAATTGCCTAACTTCCGCGGTCACCCATCCAACTCTGAACCGCCGTCGACGTTGCTTGACTTCGAAGATCGTACGCTACTTAGCCCTTTGTGATGATCCATGAACACTTGATGATCATGAATACATATTTGTTATAGATCAGTTCAATAGATGCGAGAAACATGAAACTTGTAGTTAACTAATATTTTTATAAATAAATATAAATTTACAGTTTTTTTTTCTGATTTTTACATATGCAAAATAACATGTGGAATAACTTATAAAAATATGTTTTTGCTCTGTTCTTTTGATAAAGCTAAATTATACCTCAGACAAAACGCAATATTTATAAAATATTTATAAAATATTTTTAATATTTATTTAAATATTTTATAAATATTTATCTAAATATTTTATAAATATTTTTGTGGTCTTAGATTTGACAAATCATAAAAATTTATCATAAATATTATAAAAATATTTATGAAATATTTATAAATATTTACAAAATATTACTTATACAAATCTTTATCTTTTATTTATCATAAATATTATATAAAATATTTAATTTATATTTTAATATGTTGAATAAAGATTTTTTTTTCGTATATATAAAATATGTGTAAAATATTTATATAATATTTTAAAAAAATATATATTAATAAATATTAATAAATATTTATCATAAATATTATGTGCTGCCTGGGATGATTCTAAAATATTGATAGTATTAATTATATAAAATATTATATTAATTTTAATAATGTTGTTTATTAACCAATCTTTAAATAATGATAGTTATAGGTAGCAAGGTGTCGTCCACTAGACCTCAATAATTTGTCATTTGAGGTCAAATCGTCAATTATTACAAAGAATTATAGTTAACGTCAGTAATTAGTCACTAATAAAATCTTATTAATACGTCGTAAAATGATCAATTAACTGACGTTATTAATTAGTCAAGAATATGACGTCGGAAATACGTTATAGGATGGATAAATGACTGACGTAATTAATAAGTCAAAAAATGACGTTACTATTACGTCTTAATTTGGTAACATGACGTCTGCGACCTTAAATGACGAATTATTGACGTCGTATTAACGTCACCTTGCTACCTGGGATACGTCAGATCATGAATCTACAAACGGCACATGAAATGTGGACATGTCTCTCATCCCTATATGAATTACGTGATAAGACGACCATTCACTTGCTGCTACAAAAGTTCTTCGATTATCGAATGGAAGAAGGCATGACAATAGGTCAACACATAGCAAAAATCGAGGAAATGGCCAGAAAACTGGAGGATCTTGGCCACAAGCAAGAGGAGGTCGCAATCGTTACAAAGGTATTACATAGTCTACCGTCTAATTATCGTCATGTTATCTCCGCCTGGGACTCAATGCCAGAAAATCAGCAAACAATGGCAAATCTGTTATCACGTCTACTCAAAGAAGAGGCTCTTGAAGTGTCATTTACGCAAAAGATGTCACTCGAAGATAAAACACCGGCGGCTTTACTTCACAAAAAGAGTTCTGATAATAATTCAAAGGTAAAATCAAAGAAAAATAATACTAAACAAAAATCAAAGAAATTTAATGGCATATGTTACAATTGTGGTAAGCATGGTCATCGCAAATCAGAATGCAAGAAACCAAAGTCCGAGGCGGCAGCTGGAGAAGCTTCTCTAAAGGTCAACAATGATTTATTAATGGTAAAAGCGAATGAAACCAACGATGTTTCTGATGTATGGTTTGCCGACACCGGGGCATCACATCATATGTCACCACGACGTGAATTGTTTCGAAATTTTGTTGCAATTAATGACAATTCATTTCCAATCACAGTAGGCAACGAGGAAGTCATTTATGCTAAGGGTCGTGGCATGATTGATGCAAATTTTTATCTGGATGGTTACACCAAACAACAAACGCTTGCAGACGTTTTATACGTACCAGACTTGGGTAAAAATTTATTTGGCATAGGTTCATCAACAGATCGTGGTGCAGTCGCTACATTTAATAAATACAGCATGACATTAAGGAAAAACGGACGCATGGTTGTAAAGGGATATCGACCTGGAAGCGGTTTATATCGCATCAAAATG
The DNA here is from genome assembly GCF_013373865.1 of Monomorium pharaonis. Classification (NCBI taxonomy): domain Eukaryota; kingdom Metazoa; phylum Arthropoda; class Insecta; order Hymenoptera; family Formicidae; genus Monomorium; species Monomorium pharaonis. The sequence continues at coordinate 3,761,502 of NC_050468.1, read as the reverse complement.
AAGGCGGTTCCATGTTTCGAGGCAAATGTTGCAAGCAATGAAGCATCTGTCAGGACATGGCACGAGAGACTTGGGCATACTAATTTCAAGACAATACGTGAGTTGATATCCGGCGACACCGTTACAGGAATTAAGGTAACTACTCTTGAGGCAAATGACCACGAAAGTCAACAAATTTGTGAAGGCTGTGTACTAGGAAAAATGGCACGTAAATCTTTCAAAGATTCAACAAATAGAGCAAAGTTATCAGGCGAGTTATTTCATTTTGACATATGCGGTCCCATGTCAATTGAAGCATTGGATGGCTCAAAATTAATGGCACTTTTTGTAGACGATTGCAGCGGAATAGTTATAGTATTTCCAATACGTAACAAGTCAGAAATAACTCAAAAATTGGAGGAAGTAATAGCACTTACGAAATCCAGTGGACATGAGGTACGTCGAATCCGGTCTGATAACGCAAAAGAATTTCTATCGGAAGCAATGCAGAATGTATGTCGTCGAAATAATATTATTCACGAATACTCAACACCATACTGCCCAGAACAAAATGGTCATGTGGAGCGACAAAATCGAACCATTATGGAAATGGCTAGAAGTATGTTGGCAGCGGCAAATTTACCTAGAAGTCTGTGGAGTGAAGCAGTGCGAACTTACGAACATTCGTAATCGAATTCCGCTTGTTCGATTAAACGGAAAGACTCCATTCGAAATTTGGTCAGGCAAAAAACCGGACGTTTCGTATCTACGCATCTTTGGAAGTCGCGCATACATGCACATTGATAAAACTCAACGAAAGAAACTTGACAACAAAAGCAAAGAGATGGTGCTCGTAGGATATTCTCCTAGTCAAAAAGGATTTCGTTTGTGGGAACGCGGTACGAAACACGTAATTGTATCAAGAGACGTGATTATCGCTGAATCATTACCTAAGCAATCAATACAATTACCGCAACCTATCGGGACTGAAGATACAGAGTCAGTGGACATAAAGACTGAGTCGGAATACGTTGAAGAAAGTGAAACATCACATTCCGAGAAACAAAATAACAATAGCCACAAATCAGTGGGAGTTCAAAAAGGTGTACGAGTACATCAATCAATAGATGATTCGGTTGCTAGTCGAACAAGAAGCAAAGTACCACAGTCTACTATGATCGCAACAGCCCTACTCGCTGAAGGAATACCAGAAACCTTAAAAGAAGCGAAGCAATCATCCGATGCTAAACAGTGGGAAATAGCAATGAAAGAAGAGATCACGTCACTTGAAGAAAATAATACCTGGGAATTGACTGATCTTCCAGAACATAGAAAAGCAATAAAAAATAAATGGATCTTTCGCAAAAAGCTGAAGTCTGACGGTACGTTAGACAGATATAAGGCACGCTTGGTCATCAAGGGATGTTCACAGAAGCCCGGAATGGACTACGCGGAAACTTTTGCTCCAGTTGCACGCTTCGAGTCTATTCGAATATTAGTGTCTGTTACAACAACAAAGAATTTCGTTATACGACAATTCGATAGCAAAGCTGCCTTTTTGCATGGTGATCTCAACGAAACGATATTTATGGTTCAACCCGAAGGCTTCGATGATGGCAGCGGTCGTGTGTGTCATCTACGCAAAAGTCTTTATAGATTAAAACAGGCACCACGACAATGGTATCAAAAATTGGACGACGCACTAAAAATGTTTGGAATGAAATCAACCAGGTATGATCCATGCATCTATTCAAATCCCGATGGCTCTCTGCTACTTGCTTTATACGTGGATGACGGATTGATAGCTGGACAATCCGAAAGTAAAGTATTTGAACTGCTTGAGAAATTAAAGGAAAAATTCAAAACTATTGACTTTGAAGCCAAATGTTATCTCGGGATTGAAATTGATCGTGATATTGAAGCAAAGAAGACTCGGATACATCAGTCGGCTTATATACGCAATCTGTTACGACGATTCAAGATGGATGAATCAAATCCAGTATCAACTCCTTCAGAAGTAAACATAGTATTGCGTCGAAATGAAGATGAGAATGGAAACGTAAAAGAACCAGCAGACGTTCCTTATCGTCAGATCATAGGATCATTAATGTATCTTGCTGTTGGCACCCGTCCAGACATCGCGTTCGCTGTGAACAATTTATCACAATTTCTTGACAATCCATCGTTCGAGCATTGGAAAGCAGCAAAACGAATACTACGCTATTTACAAGGAACAATCCAACTGGGTCTCACACTCTGATCGCATATTCAGATGCGGATTTTGCAACATGTGTCGACTCTCGCAAATCAGTGAGTGGCGTTGTGCTAATGCTAAACGGTGGACCCGTGATCTGGTCGGCTCGTAAACAGGGAATTGTAGCAACGTCTACAACAGATGCTGAATATGTGGCAGCTCATGACGCAACAAAGGAGGTCGTGTGGATTCGTGGTCTACTTGAGGAGATTGGAATATCTCAAAAATTACCGACAATATTAAATTGTGACAATGCAGCAGCTGAAAAATTAATTACAAACACTATATTCCATCGACGCACAAAACACATAGATGTAAAATTTCACTATGTGCGTCATGCCTATGAAGGAGGAGAAAATCAAATTCAGCACGTAGCAAGTGAGGACCAACTTGCAGATATCTTCACAAAATCATTAACTCGGGAAAAATTTATAACTAACCAAAACAACCTTGGAATGGTCTAACGTCACTCACGAGTGGGAGTGTCAAGGATATAAGAGCGCTCGTGACTCTTATCTAGGAACTTTCTTTTTAATCTGGATGGCGACATCTTGGAGAAGGCGCTGTTCGAGCGGTCACTGTTACCAACAACACTTACTTAAGGGGATCCAGGAGTGCCTTTGAAATTTGATCGAGGTCGATATGGTAGAGTCATTCGTGCACATCATTAATGAGATTTTATATGTATTTCTTGTATAGATTTAGAAATCCTTTTCCAGAATTAAAGTACACATATTAATATTAATCTATAAATTGGATTTTATATTGAAAACGAAAAAAATTTTTCTCATATTGCTCTACTTATCGACTTTTTACGTGTACATAACCCAAATTTTCGTTTTTTCATTTTCCAATTTGCGGAATGCGAATCTTTTTTTCTAGGATTCTAATCTTATTTCTAATTGCACGATATTATTCCTGAGAGTTTTTTCTAGGGGGCGACGTGATTATTTTATACATATAAACTATAGATTTTTTGTATGAAGCAAATATTGTCGTTAGGTGACTAATAAATAACAATTTTTTTTTATTTATCAGAACAAATCGTACGTCGCCCCCTTCATTTTTGTGCGTACTTTAATCCTGTAAAAGGATTTTGCATTCTGTTACTCCAATTCGAAAATCCAAGTTCCCAAAAAAATGTCGGTAACTCTGTCACTCCCGGATCCCCTTAAGAGAGTCCTTGTTACACATACACACAACCTTTCTTTACTTTGAGATAAACTGTTTTCTTTCATTCATTATTATTATTATTAAGAGTGTAATACTTTTGAATAAACATATTGTATCCAAACACAAACATAGCAAATGCAATTGATATTTATGTTTATAACTTTTTGTATACAAATGTTAATAAATAAAAAGAATAAAACTAAACATTATTTTTTATAATAAATAGAAATAAATATATGTAATTTTTTACACGCTACATGATCGAATATTAAGAAAGATTTAATAAATACACAAGTGTTTATTTGCAACACAAAAAAATTTTATTAAAGTGTGGTATTTTTTGTTAATTTGTAATTCTTATATAACGCTATATTAACATTAATAAAGAAAATTTAAAATATTGAATAAAGTCTTTATTCAGATGAACACATAGTTTTACATTCAATCTTTGGATAAGCATCTTCTATTTTAATATTACTTAAATCTACCTTATATTAAAGTATAATAATTTTGATCACAGTTAATAGAGATCTTGTTAATATATTGCACAAATATTAACTTTGGTTACTTTATAACATAAACAAAATAGAAATTAAATGTTCTCTATACAAAAATAGGAAAGCTATTTTCTACAAACAAAAACAAAAGTATTTTTTCTGTGCAAAAATACAATTTTTTAGAAAAAATATCACATTGTCTGCAACAGCCAATTTTATCAGATATTTTAAGAGAATACTAGGCTATCATAAATCATTTTAAAGTATTTTTTTTACAATTGAAGGATTTCAACACCTTCAGTTCTAAAGTTATATCTTTACTTAGAGTGCTTTCCATTTAGTAACACAAGTCGACAGTAAATAAAAAGCACCCTTAATGTTAATTATCCGCTATAAACTACAAATACTTTTTAGAAGTAATCTTTAATAATAAAATATTTTTATATAATAGAATTCAAGATATGTTAAAACTGATATGTAACAAAATTGTAATAAAAATAAGTATCTTACTTCTTTACTTAGATTAAACATAATATTTAAAACTAAAATCAAAGATAATAACATTACACATCAGCATCGATCATAAGCGTACAATCTAGATATGCGCTTTAGGGCTACTTTTTTCAACGTTGGTTAGCGTTAATCATTTAATTTCTTATGATCGGATTTAAAAAAATGTTATTTTCCGATACCACTAGCTATCAATATCCAATAAGCACGGAGTTTTTGCTGGAAAGCTGCTGTTTCATTGGCTACCGCTAACAACAACAAAAATATTCAAAATCCGACCATTAACAACTCCGATAAGTTTTTGCATCTGAAAGAAAGAAAAATACCTATAAGATAAAATGTAGTGTTTTTCAGCAACAGTTTGAGACAATATTTGGAAACTTTTTGAAAGTAAAGTTAGTTTATTTAACTAAATGAAATATAGTATTTGATAAAGCATCAGTAATGTAATTAAAAACTTATGATGATGTACATACCTATTATTTTTTGTTTGCAATGTTAATAAAACAATCCGTCATCTTTTCGAGTAATTTTAAGGCACTATCTTGTCTTTCTATCAATTCTCTGTGTCTCCGATTTTTTAATTCTTCTCTTTGTTGAAAATTTTGCTCTAATTTATCCAATTTGTTTTCTATTTCAGTCTTTTTTTTCTTTAGAGATTTCAGGAGTGGATCATCTTTGCTCTTTCTTTTTAGGGATTTCATGGATAGATCATCTTTTACATTGTTACTATTATCTGTGGAATCGGACTCTTCATTTGATTCAGCAATTTCCTTAATATCATCTAAATTGTGTTCACCTTTAGAAGAAGAGGCTACGCTTACAGGCACTATGTTTGCGTCGTTTTTAAATATTTTGTCCATTTCAAATATTCAAATTTTATATTTGCGGCACCACTTGCTTTTGTACTCATATTATTTTTTTTCTCAATATATTTTTGTTTTAAATATTTAAATTTATTTTGGCACTGTTCAGTGGCATGGCTTTTTAAGTTTGCACTTATCATAGACCATACTTTATTGTTTTTGATAGTAATGCTTTTAAATAAATGATTATGAGTCTTGTAAAGCGACAAAAGTTGTAATATTTCGTTTTTGGGTCCAAGGATTGCGGTTTTCTTTGTCAGGCATTGACGATGCTGAACATGAATCATACGTTGAATTTTGTGATGCAGATGTTTCCAGTGCATATTCTGTATCTTCTCTTAAACAATTAAAAGCTTTAACAGCTATTGAATAATCCACAAACGTCACTGATTGATCTGTAATTAAAAATCACATTACTAAATAAAAAACTAACCTACAATACAAATCATACCTTTTTTATTTTGAAGTAATACGTTTCCTTTGTCGTCTTTGATCAAAGTATTATCAATGGTTAGAACCAATTCATAATCTGAACAATTAATTAATGCCATTATATTAATACAATGTATTATAATACTTTGTGTCGTAACAGAAAATTCAGCTACTCGCACCGTATAAACCATATCACACCTCTACTCGTTCAGAATAAAAATGTTCAACCGTGTGACGTTATATTACCCATGGACACTCTCATCTGGGTGAAAAATTTTCATTCAGAACGCACCCCAGTACGTGAGGCATGCGCCATTGTATCTTGAATATATCAATCGTGGGTTCCAACTCTGAACTTCCCATCAGACTGTTGTTATCGTTACGCGCGCGTATTAAAATTAACTCGTGACGAGCGTTGATCACCACGCGTCTGTAATCCTCGCAAAACCCCAACAACATGTTGAGTGGTACGCAATAATTAAAGTATCCATTCACGTCCCAACCCGAAATCCATCCGGCGTTCCTCAGAATCACGTTTTTGTCTGACGACACCATTGCATAGTTTTTCAGTGTGCTGGTTATTCCAACATTTCTGTTGCGATCAATTTCTACACCGTCGAGTTCGTATCGAATCTCATCGAACATGAACGCGACACAATTATTTCCCAGTACCACCGAAAATCCCTCGGCTGGGTTCTTTATTGTCACTTTTCCCTCGATGTATAGAAAACTTTCGAACGGCAATGTGTACAGATTCTGTTGGTGTATGGGTATTCGTATTTCGTCGCTGTGCCCGAACGTTGTGTTGGCAAACGGATTGTACGTATGAGTCTCGATCTTGACGATGCGATCATCAAAGATCGGCTCGTCTCCGATGTTTAGAATGTCAGTCATCGTTATCAGACGTTTCGCACCGCGAATCCCAGAGATTGTAAAAATTTAACGTTTGACGCGTTGAGCTTCTTTTTCTCGGGACAACAAGATGATTGAATATTATTAAACGTTGTTGCAAGAGTATCGGGTGACTGTTGGAATGTTGGCATTGGTGTGGAGATAACGTTATTTTTCGCGCGCTGCGATGTGTTTAGCACGAGCATCTCACGTTCGCGTTATTGTTGCAACCGTCGTCGCACGTGCAGTCTGACGGTGATTTCTTCTCCTCGAAAATCAAGTAATCGTCCGTTCTGATCGACGGCGCGTATTGTCAGATCCGTAATGCACCGCACGATGATTGGCAGATAAATGATTTGTGTGAGCCTTTCCGATATCTTATATCCTGGTGGCACGCTCGGTGAAAACTCATGTATCGTGTGTACACTCTTATTGTTGCTGTACGCGCCCGCGGTCACGTTGCATTCCACGCGAATAATGTTCACGTTCATTATGTTGATCGACACGTCCGATTCGTGCTATTTTCGCGGTAGCAGTACACCACGCTTCGGTGAGAATCCTAGCAGCAATCCTATGTTGTTGGGTTTACCAAAATGTATACTGTAGGCGCATTTGATCTCACATCTCATTGTATTGTAGTTGGCGCGAAGCGTTATCGGATACTCCCCATCATTATCATCATCATCGTTGCCCCCACGCGTAACGTCACCGGAATGAGTTCCGTCGTGTTGCGGACGTTTTCGTGAAATTGTGCGTTTCAAAAATTCGTTTATAGCTCGCAGTTCGTACGATCCCTCGGGAATCGTAATCTCCGTGTTATCCTTGTCAAAGTAAAACGTATTGTTTGAGGCATTCACGTTCGGTATCGTGTTATAGGTTTCAAAAATCGCTAGACCGAGCTCGTAATCATCGTCGCTCAAATCTATAGCCGGAGAATAGTGTGCCGCGAGAACGCTGCTCTTGCCGCTCAGGGTAAACGTCAGCGACATGATGGTGGTGAAATATTGAGTCTTTGCGGTACTAGTTCAGCTTTTTAAATTTATACGCGTTGAAGAAACTACAGGCAGAGTTGTCCACAAATGCTCTGATCGTACGTTTGATAGAACGTTCGATTATACTCAATCGTTGTCACTCCGTCCCCAAAGTATCGTACTAGTTCTCTAGGCGGTCGAAGATTTCCGAAACTATCGAAATACGCGACGTGGTTACCCCTCTTTGCGTACGCCACCCAGTGAGTACCGGGGCTCGTCGTATCGTCCAAATTTACGATACCACTCTCGTTTAGACGCGCACCACTCGTCGGTAACGCGTTACGCATAAAAACACCTCTGAAATATGGAATACGCGCGCGTTTTGCTAGTTGCGTCAATTGCACGTTCGTCGCACCTGTGGGTAGTGTTAATGTTTCTTCGACGTTTTTTTTTCTTCTGTACACCTTTTCCATGTTTGTACGGGGCGAGATATAAGCCGTGACCTTCCATCGCGCGATTGTGACGCTGTAACTCCTCGAGCTGACGTCGCGCGGTTTTGTTGTCGTTCACCGCCTTTGCTACACCAGCCGCTCCACCAATCAAGGATCCGAGTGCACCCAATATTGGTAAAATCGGTAATGCACCGCCTCGTTTTGCAGCCTGAAGTATACGTTTCTTTTTCGTCGATTTTTTTGTTGAATTCTTCTTCATACCCATACCGATTTTCGTCTTGGCTTTCATGGCTGCCCAGACAGCAGCAGCTGCTGCTCTTTCCCCGACAGGTGAATCTTTTGCGATTACTCGTTTTAGCGCTTTGTCCGCGAGTATCTTGTCCGCCGCGTGTCTGTCGGTGAGCTCGTTGCTCTGGGAGTACGCAATGTCGTGTTCGCGACACGCCGCGTCGAGCGGATTTATACCTTGGTCACCTCTGGCCAATCGCTTTTTCAGCCGAGTACCCGGACCGCAAAACTGGTAACCGGGAATATGTAATTCGAAAAGAAGAGCGTTTATCGCGCGATTCAGCAGTTGACCACAGCCACGTTTTACCGTTGCGACAGCTGACATTCGACACAATTTTTGATCAACGGCGCGGGTCCGTCGATATGCGTCCGCTGCCACGGTTGATTGTAATGCTCGTAGCAACGACGATAACTTCGAACCTCTAGATCAGCCCTTATATGTTCCGGAAGCCTGTACCACACGTGTTCGATGGAGTTGCCACACACGCGTAGCAAAATAGGTTTCGGCACGAATTGTAACTGCTCGGCGCTCAATTCGAGTATATCAGAGGGGTGTGACAGTATAAGATACATGTTTGATACTGAGCAATGCGCGATGTTACGTGCCTATAAATAGTTCCATATCGCGACATGTTTCGTTCTAAATAAAGCAAAAAATATAAGAGAGATGTTAAACATACGTAAAATGGTTATACATATGTACATAAAAACGGTTATACATATACGTAAAGATGTTTAAAACAAACGTGAAATGAACGTGAAAGGTATGTGAACGAATGTGAAACGAACTTGAGAAGTACGTGAACGAACGTGAAACAAACTTGAAAAGTACGTGAACGAACGTATGAAGTACGTGAACGAACGTGAAACGAACATAAGAAGTACGTAAACGAACATGGAAAGTACATGAACGAACGTGAAACGAACTTGAAAAGTACATTGTTGTGGCCCTTCTTAGATAAAGGGTCACAGGTTATAGGGATCGTCTGCCGATGCTCCTCGGGTCGGGTCTTGGAGAGATAGTAGCCAGTTGTATGATTACAATATATATTTTCCGTCTAGGTTACACTTGATAACACTTATATATAATAAACCGTAACGAGTATTACAGAGTCAGCGACATACGTGCGTCGCTGTATACGGTATGGCAAAGCCCGCTCGTTGTCTGTCCACCGGCGTATTTATACACCGGTTTTGGGCGTATGACCGCGGAAGGTACTTCCGCGGTCACTGGCCTTTAGACAGTGTATGTGCTTAGCCAGCAATTGCTGGCTATGCGGATTCTACCCCAAAATCAGATGATTTTGGGTGTTGAGTCTTAGGCAACCGGGTGTATTTCCCGGTGCGACGCCCGGTATGTAGGCCGGGCGATGTCCGCGCGCGAGGTGTCATCTGACACCTACTATCGCTTGCAATAGGCCGTATGTGAATGTGATGCACTCACAACATCCCTCCCCCTTATTAGGAAGACAACGAGGGGGCTGAGTTGTCGGTTACGGAATAGAGTTTCGCTATGATTGCTAATATGACTATACGACGGATGGTCCGCAATAAAGAGTAGTACAATTTTCTATGAGCGCAGGTATTGTATTACATACATTGATAGTCTTACTTAGTTAGCGGGGTCGCTTGATCGGCAGTTTTGGAACGTCTCGTAGCTGATGTTAAGGTTGATGGCCTCCTGGATGGCGTCCTCGTCTTCCAGAAACACTGCAAGGCATCGTAGGCAGTCCCTTGCTGGTCGGACGTCCATGAGGATGGTGTCGCACAGGAAACACTGGGTGATGGTTTCCCATGTTTCGTCCGTCGCCAGCTGTGTGCGGTACCCGTGGGAGGTTGGTTCTCGTACCTCGCACTGGGCCCTGTGTGGCCGGTAACACTTGCGGCACCATCGCCTCCAAGCGAATTCGTTCTCCACGAGGCATCTCTCGGTCGGCCGCAGGCAGATGCTCCTCAGGAACCGCTCGTAGCGAGTAGGGTGGTCAATTGGGCGCACCCCATCGATTGGCTGTTCGGTTTCCGTCGGGATCTTCATCTTGTGAGTCCTCGGATTGAACTTGTGGTTTTTTCACAAGAACTTTTGACTGACGCAACTTGGCTCGTGTTGGTTTACGAGTTTTCTTGTCGCGCGGCTCTGCCGTGGTTTTTATAATTTTCCAAAAATTTGTATTTGGTGGGATAGAAACCCATTATCGGACCATATATGGTCATAGCTAAGTCAGCTGTGCATCGTTGGTGCACGTGTCGTTCCTTGCCAGAGTCCGGCAATTCGCTGTAACGTGATCGTGTGTCACGTTTTGCTAACTCGAGACGTGCTGGTTACTGCCATGCGCCCCTCCCCCGTCGGGAGAAATTTATTACAATTCATTATATAAATATATATATTATTTTAGAATCGCGTACTATTCTATTTTGTATTAGCGTGATCCGCGCATTTTCTTACGTATCACGATAATCCCTATGACTATCACTATTACAACTATTACAATGGTTGTTCCGCTTGTTGCCATTGGAAAAATAAAGTGTGGCGATTGAAAGATCGAGTTTGGTCTTTTTTCAATTTCGTTATTTATTTCATCTATTTTTTGCTTATAGCTTTCTAGTTCTGTTGGGTTTCGTATAACCTCTTTTAATTTTATTTTTTTCGCTATGTCTGTGTCGTTTGTTGAGTCAGACTTTTGTATTAGCGAGATGTTGTATTGCGGTAGATACGCTTCTACTCGCGTTTCATATGATGCCTTGAGTGATTTTATTATAGCGTTTTCCGTCGCTGTTTTACAGCTATTTTTAAACGTTATTCTACCCGTTCTTTCAATCTTTTCCTTTATTTGTCCGTGGTCTTTACAGTATATAGTGATTACTTGGCTTCTCGGTGTCGAGTATAGCCACGAGTGTGAGTTCTCTAATGCTATCCAAATACTATTATTCGATATAGTATTTTTTATTTTACAGTCTCTATTGTTTTCTTTGATTTCCGCGTATATTTTTACTTCGCATATGGAGTCTGCATTTATCCTATATACCGGATGGTTCTGCGTACATAAGTATTCGCGATTTATTTTTGCGCATTTCTGTAGGTCGCTATTCGCTAGTATTATATACGTACGCTGTACTGTATCTATCGCTACGAGAGGATGGTTTACTTCTATAAATGAGAAGATGTTATTTGGATCTGGGATAGGTAGAGGAATTACATTCTGAATTTCATATTTCGGTATTGATATGAGTGGAAATTTCAGAATGGTGTATATATGAGAATGGTCGCAATACGCGCCTATTTCCGCGAATCTTTCTATCGTCGACCATTCTTCTTTGCCTATTCTAAAGGGGAAATATAATCCTTCAGGCAATTTCGAGCTTGCGTCTTTAAGAGACTCTATTATTTCATTGATGGGTGTTAAGCGAGGATGCAACATTCCCTTTTTGACATTTGCTACGTATTCTAATACGTCTTCTGCGTCTCGCGTTAAGTCAGCTAGTATAGCGTTAATAATTATGAAATGTTCATGTAGATTATTCTGTTTTTCGTCTTCGATAAGTTTTGTCCGCAATTTGTCAGTTGCGTCTGCGAGAGTGTTTTCGTTTTGTCGTATTGTTCGTTCGTTGTTGTCAATGTGGGCTATTGTCGCTTTCATTATTTTCAGTTGGTTTTTTATTGCATGTTTATTTAGTTCTTCAGCATTATGCAATATTGTCAATTGCTCGTTGATGAGTTTTTCATCATTTGCATCCATGGTACGAAACAATGATTTCGCCACAGATCCTATTCCATCGATCAATCCTCTCTTTTGTGCGGTTTGTTTCTTGTACGTTGAGTTTATTCGTTCTATTAGATTATTTGTTCTTTCGAAACCTTTCTTAATAATTTCATGCAAGTTTGTGCATGTTTCCTTGCCGATTACGGCTATCATCTGACATAAATTATCTGTTTTATGTACGTATTTTTCTAATTGCGTAAGTCGTTTGGTTAGTGACGTAGCGTCTACTTTGATTATCACCTTCCAGAAAGACTCCACTTGGTGTAATATTCCTATCTTTTCGAAATATATTCCCGGATGATGGGTGAATTTTTCTATCTCGTACTGTGGCCTTGTGTCCGGTTCTTCCGCGGCATTCAGTGTTGCCCAGATTATACATCTGTAATTATTTAAAAAAAAAAAAATTTTGATCTAAGTTCGTGCGATAGTGTGGAGAGTGAGGTAAGTGATTGTGGCGGAAGCACTGGTTACGATGATGTCTTTTCCGATTTCCATGATCGGGAGACAGTCATACTATCGGATGACTTGGAGGAATTGAATTATATTCCGTTGGACGAGTATAAAGGTTCTGATCCTGCCGAGCCTTTGCCTATCGAAGGCTATGAACATTTTGCTGGGTGCGATGATGGTCCCATTCCTTGGGAGAAATCCGACTCATTAATGGATTGTTCGGAGGATTGTGATCTGTTGGTTATAGAGGACGAGGGGACCTCCGAGGGGATTTTGTTAAATAGTACTTATGGTGGCGAGTTCGAAGATAATTTTGATCTTGAACTCGAGTTCGCCGTAGACTTATATCTCCGTGATGGAGTTCTGCCGGATCTGTATCCTTCGTCTGAAGATCCAGCTAATTAACTGTATTATAAACGTTGCTCCGTAGTCTTTAGTGCTTAATTCTTAGGTGTAGTGATTAATTTTAATTTTTTGGTAGTAGTGCACTATGACTGTATCAAGAATAATTTTAATTTTTTGGGTCATGTTCCGGCTGGCAGTATCATCATGGTAAGTCTCCCTTTTTGTTTTGCTCTCTTTTTCTTTTCTCTTTTTCTCGCCTATTAGTTACGCTTCAATAAACGGTTTTAGGCGGTTTACGTGCACGCGCGTAGTTGTCCTGCCTCGTTTAATCGTGTAGTTGACTTCCGAGTGTTTTTCGGTCACCGTGTACGGTCCGGTCCATTGCGCGTCGAGTTTCTTGGATCTCCCGCGCCGGAGCGTTTCGTCGTACAATAATACCTTCTCACCGACTTTAAATTTTGTTTCCTTCGCGCGTTTATCATATTGCGTTTTTGCTTTGGCCATTCCTTCTTTTATGTTTTCGCGTGCGACACGGTTTGCGGCCCTTAACCTCTCCTTTAATTCTTGCGCATAGTCGTCGTAGTTATAGGTGGGTTTAGACTGTTTCGTTAAGGCTGTCGGCAGTTCTGCCTGTCGACCGTATATTAGTTCGAACGGTGTATACCCCGTTGCCGTGTGAGGTGTTGTATTGTACGTGTGCATCGCGTACGGGATCCATTCGTCCCAGTCGGTTTGGTCCTGATTTATATAATGTCGCAAATATTCGGCTAGAGTCCGATGTGATCTTTCAAGAGTTCCATTGCTCTCGGGGTGGTAGGCGGTAGTTTGAATTTTATTTATTTTCAATAGTTTGCACGTATTTTTGAATATCTCGCTCGTGAAATTCGTGCCTTGATCCGTTAATACGTAATCTGGCGTTCCGTATTCCAGTACAATTTTCGTGACAAATTCTTTGCTCACGGTATTTGCTTCCTGGTTCGGGATAGGTATCGCCTTACTGAATTTTGTAAGATGATCCTGAAAAGTTAGTAGGTACCTATTGTCGTTGTTTGTTATTGTAAGTGGTCCTACAATGTCGAGCGCACATTTCTCGAAGGGTCGGCTTGGCGTATCTGTGACGATAAGAGGTGCCTTTATTCTTCGAGAGAGTTTATTCTTTTGGCATAGCTCGCATTTTCTTATGTACCGCTCTACATCGGCCGTTAATCCAAGCCAATTATGTTTGAGTCGTATTCTTTTTATTGTTCTTTCGATTCCTTGATGTCCTCCTGTAGGTGCATCATGGTATTCATACAGAATCTGTTTTTTCTGTTCTTCTGTATATGCTAGTTCGCATTTTTTATCCTCTTCTGTATCATCTTCATTGGAGGTGTATGCGTGTTCGCCGTCTTCGTTTAGCGCTAGGACTTTATCAGTTGCTTCTGTAACGTGAGCTTCCCGCTTCACGTTACGACTCAGCGCGTCGGCGTTCGCGTTCGCGCGACCGGCCTTATGAATGATTTCATAATCGTACTCTTCCAGTTTCAATCTCCATCGAATCAGTCTTGATCCGGGGTCGTTTACATTAAACAACCATATAAGGGGTTTATGATCGGTTACGATCTTAAACTTGGTCCCATATACATATGGTCGGAAATGTTTTACAGCCCATACTATGGCGAGTAATTCTTTCTCGGTGGTACTATAATTCTGCTCTGCGCGATTTAATATTCTGCTCGCGTAAGCAATGGGACGATCGTTGCCTATCGGTCCCTGTGACAATACCGCTCCGATTGCATAATCGGATGCGTCTGTGGTCACATTAAATTCTTTTGTGAAATCTGGATATTGGAGCACTGGTGCCGTCGTTAATTTTTTTTTTAGCGTATTAAAGACTATTTGTTGTTCGGCGGCCCACGCGAATTTTTCTGTTTTCTTGGTTAGTTTGGTTAACGGTTTTGCGATTTTGGAAAATTCTTTAATGAATTTTCTATAATATCCGGCAAGGCCTATAAAGGACTGAACATCCTTTACTTTTTGTGGTTCCGGAAAATCTTTTATTGCTTGCAGCTTTGCTGGATCCGGTGATATTCCATCTTCGGAAATCACATGTCCTAAATAATTGACTTCCTTGCGTAAAAATTCGCATTTGTCTGGCTGCAGCTTGTTGTACCCCTCGTTGTGAGTACGATTTGGGATCGCTGCCAGAGATCTCGCGAGGAAGGTATTTCGTCACATACACCGTTATTTGTCTTGAACACTTTTATTCTTGTATTCAGTTACAATGGGTAGATCGCGACCCCGCAAGGCAGAGTGTCGCGTCTATTAGCTCGTTGTCCACGACCCCGCAAAGCAGAGTGTCGTGGTTGTATATTTACAATAAGTTATCTCGGCGATACACGACCCCGCAAAGCAGAGTGTCGTGTGTAGTCTTAGTTTGTCTACTTCGGATTGACCCGATCCTCACCTTCTTTCGCCGGTTTATATATCCGATAATTCGGTAGTTGGATCGAAAGAAGGGGAGGATTGCGTGACGGCGTAAATCGGTCAGTATTCCAAATTATTGCTTAGACAGCAAGTGCTGTCTAAGGAGCATTGCGCTAATTGTCGAGCGGATTGCGTGAAACCTCGCGCGATGCGCTCGATGCTGACTGCAGCTGACCGACTTACGTCATCGTGTTACTGACACCTTATCGTTATGAGTGTGTCACTCATAACAAGCTTTAAATTCGCTTCTCGTAAGCGTTGCAGTACTTCCGTTAACCGTTTGTTATGATCTTCTAGACTCGAGCCGTATATCACTATGTCATCGAGATATACTAAGCATCTGAGTCCTTGTATTTCTATGAGTACTGAATTCATCAGTCTCTGGAACGTGGCTGGCGCGTTTTTTAATCCGAACGGCATTCGATTGTATTCGTAATGTCCGTACGGTGTTGAGAACGCTGTCTTTGGTTTATCGTGCTCAGCCATTGGTATCTGATGATACCCCGACGCTAAGTCTAGCGTTGAAAAATATTTGGCGTTCCCTAATTGATCTAGTATTTCCTCTATGTTGGGTAGGGGAAATGAGTCGCCAATGGTTAGATCGTTGAGCTTTCTGAAGTCGATTACAATTCGAAGCTTCGGTTTTCCGGCCGAGTCAGCTTTTTTGGGTACCACTAATAGTGGCGCGTTCCACTGACTCGTGCTAGCTCTGATAATGCCATCGTGTAGCATTTGCTTTATCTGCGTATTCACCTCTTCCTTATGCTTCGCAGGGAGGCGATACGGTCGTACGTTGACCGGCGATGCGTCGGCTTGTGTACGTATCTCATGTTTCACTGCTGCGGTGCATGTCAGTGATTCTCCACTTAGGTGGAATATGTCTTGATACTCTTCGCATATCCGTGTGAGAGCCTGTCTTTCTTCCGAGTTGAGGTGCCGGGTGTGTAATGTTTGTCAGATTCGTTCGCTCCGCGGTTTATCTGTACATTCCGCTTCGTCGATAACAGCGTATATCTGATAATCGTTTTCGTCGTGATCTATGGTCACGTGCGGAGTACGTATTTCTACCGGCTTGTTGGTTGTATTTATTACGCTAATTGCGCATGCAAAATTTTTTGGTTCAACCAGACATCGGCCGATATACACCCCGGGTTTAGTTTCTTTTGCTTGGATCATTCCGGGTTGATTTCGGTTAGTGATGGCTCGGATGATAGTCTCACTGCGCGGCTGTAGAGTAATTTTGCCGCAGGGTCTTAGTTTAAATGAGACGCCGGCTATTTTTAATTTCTGTTTGTCGTAATCACAGACTACGCGGTGTTTTTTCATGAAGTCGAGTCCAAGTATTCCGTCGTACTCCATGAGGAAATCATCCTTGACTACGTACATAGTATGTTTTAATACTTGTTCACCTAGTTTAATGTGGGCCTGCATGCTCCCGATGGTGTGCATTTTGTGGCCAGTTATCCCTGCTAGGGTAATTTTTTCGGGAGAAATTTTGATTTTCCCTTTCAAAGTTTTTACTTTTATGAGTGAGAGGGTCGCGCCTGAATCAAAAAGCATGTCAATCTCCCCTGATCGCGTCTCCTGTATCGGGAGCGTGCTTTGGTCGAGGCCGCTGCTCGACTGGGCGGCTCGAGTTACTTGCGCAACTTGATACGAGCGCGCGCACTTATCTTGCTTTCCAGCTGATCCTCTTTCTTCTTCGCTACTGTATTCGGAATCGGAGTTTCTTTTCTTTCGCGATTCAATTGTTTTTCGCGTATTACTATTTTTTATATTATTGTGTCGTGGTCCTTGGAGGCCTTTTGACGTTTTATTTATGGTTTTTCCGTTTAAGTGCCAGCATTCATTCCGAGTGTGGCCGCGTTTCTTGCAGTGTTTGCAAAATTTGTCGACTGCATTGACGCGTGATTTCTCCGGTTGCGGTAACGAAAAGCGATTTGCATACCAGTTGCTTCGGCAATCCTTGCCATGGTGCCCCATTTTTCCACATTTGCGGCATTGTAATTTATTTTTGTAATTGTCTCCGCCAAGCGTGTTATATTTCGGCTTGGGCCTGTTAGCGGCCGTTCCTTTTATCCGCTCTTCCGCGCTAGCAGCGGCTATTGCCTCTTGCAGTGTCGCGTATCCGCGCGATCGGACTACGGCTTTCGTGTCGTCGTTAAGTCCGATTTGATAATTTTCGAGTGCTTATTGCTGCAAAATATCTAATATCGCGCGTTTGTTTTCGGTCGTGTAGTGTTGTCGACCCTCTATCATGGACTCGTACAGGTCCATTGTTAATTTGTCGGCGCGGAGTCCGTAAGTTCGCGCGTTTTCCCCAGTTCTTTGTTTGAGCGTATTCAACTCGATTTGTAAATGCGTGGTGCTCTTTTTACTAGCGTAACACGCTTCTAGCTCCTGTTTTAATTGCTCGAAATCTCGGACTTTTCGCGTTTGGAAATCCAGCATGGCACGACCTTTTAATTTGGTGCATAATATCGCGCCTAATAGCGTCACTTCGTCGGCCGGGTCAATGTTTTCTACCGCGTATGTCATTGCGCTTAAGAATTCTTGCAGTTTACTTGCATTCCCATCGAATTCTGGGATCATGCAACGCGCTTCCTTTAACGGTAGTGTCCCGCGGCCTCTTCGATGTCGAACGTCACCGTCGTGGTCCATAATGGTCGGATCTCTTCGGTTCGGTCGCGATGGGCGATAATCGTAGATGCGCTGCGTGTGCAGTTGTGTTTCTCGCACGGCGTCTATATCCGTTTGTAACCGACGGATTTCTTGAATTACGGCGCGTAGCGTATCCCGGACTTCGTCGTCCCTTTCTCTCGCTACGTTGGGCTGTGCTACCCTAGCGGCCGGATTTTCGCGAATTGTTTGTTGTATTTCTTGTAGTTCTCTTTCCGCGTCAGCCATAAATTGTTGCGTTTCCGTTTGTTCAGCGCCCGATGGCTGTGCTTGGTCGTTGGCACTCATTGCGTATCGTTCGAGAATTTCTTCCGGGTTAAATATATCCGAATCGTACGAGGTCAGTGAGAATTCACCTCGTGAGGATACGCGACTCGGGGTCCGGCTAATGTATGGTCTCGTCCGTCTGATCTCGTGGTCTTGTCGTGTCGCGTATTCGAATAAGCTTGAATCGAGACTCGTGAAGGGGAATTCTCGTTCGCGCACTACGTACTCGGGTAACTCGCTATTGCCTTCGGGGGGATATTCTAAAGCTCTGCGCACGTTATCCCGATCCTCGCGAAGAGCTTGGGCCGATCGCCAGGCAAGATCTAGTTCTAAATAATGTATTGATCGCGCTGCAGCTGCACTGAAGAGCCACGATTCGTTGCGTATAGGCGAGTTACTATTGTCGGACTTTCGCCTATTCTAATTTCTATTTCGATAACTAGGTTACCGGGGGCCTGCGTATTTCGGGGTTTTTAGGACGCGCTAACTTATAATCTATTTCGCATTACAAGATTTGTCGGACTTACATTAACGCAGTATATCGTAGCATGTTGTCGTCCGTCGTTTCGCCGCTTGGCTGGTGAATCACGATGCGGTAGGTCGGTGTCTTCTCCGGTTACGCCGCTATCGCTGTTGCGCTGTCCGATGGCGGAGCTCTGGCTCGATGGCTGTCTTCCTTGCTGGATCTCGGGTCCGCAGATCAGCTGATCGGCTCGGCTGCGTGGTGCAGGATCTTTGGCGAGTTTAGTTCGCTCTGACCGGCTTCCGCTCTTTTCCCTTTTTAGCTGTTCTCTTCTAGACTCTGCGTCCGTTAGGGAGTACTTTCCTTGTAGGTTCTTCGGCAGTGGATCCCACCGCTGCCACCAGATTTGTTGTGGCCCTTCTTAGATAAAGGGTCACAGGTTATAGGGATCGTCTGCCGATGCTCCTCGGGTCGGGTCTTGGAGAGATAGTAGCCAGTTGTATGATTACAATATATATTTTCCGTCTAGGTTACACTTGATAACACTTATATATAATAAACCGTAACGAGTATTACAGAGTCAGCGACATACGTGCGTCGCTGTATACGGTATGGCAAAGCCCGCTCGTTGTCTGTCCACCGGCGTATTTATACACCGGTTTTGGGCGTATGACCGCGGAAGGTACTTCCGCGGTCACTGGCCTTTAGACAGTGTATGTGCTTAGCCAGCAATTGCTGGCTATGCGGATTCTACCCCAAAATCAGATGATTTTGGGTGTTGAGTCTTAGGCAACCGGGTGTATTTCCCGGTGCGACGCCCGGTATGTAGGCCGGGCGATGTCCGCGCGCGAGGTGTCATCTGACACCTACTATCGCTTGCAATAGGCCGTATGTGAGTGTGACGCACTCACAACAACATGAACGAACGTATGAAGTACGTGAACGAACGTATGAAGTACGTGAACAAACGTATGAAGTACGTGAACGAATGTATGAAGTACGTGAACGAACGTATGAAGTACGTGAACGAACGTGAAACGAACATGGAAAGTACATGAACGAACGTGAAACGAACTTGAGAAGTACGTGAACGAACGTATGAAGTACGTGAACGAACGTGAAACGAACTTGAAAAGTACGTGAAACGAACGTGAAAAGTACGTGAACGAACGTAAGAAGTACGTGAACGAACGTGGAAAGTACGTGAACGAACGTAAAACAAACATAAGAAGTACGTAAACGAACGTGGAAAGTACGTGAACGAACGTAAGAAGTACGTGAACGAACGTAAGAAGTACGTGAACGAACGTAAGAAGTACGTGAACAAACGTTAAAAGTATGTGAATGAATGTGAGAAGTATGTGAACGAACGTAAAAATATTAATTCTATATTAATTTAGTAGTCATCTTCAACAGGATCGCCCATTAGTACGCACGGTGATAAGTTGTGTCACGCCCGACTATTGATAAACACAGCGATCACGCCTAGTCATTGCGAGGTATAGCGTCACGCCCGCGCAGCCATTGATACACGCTGCGACGAGCTTATCTTCCTTCTTCGCCCGGCCATTGATACGCGCCGCGATGAGCTTCTCTTCTTCCTTTACGCTTTCTCTATCCGTACGCTGCATTCACACACACGCACACATACTCATATACAGCATACGCTGCACTCACTCGCCTATAAATAGGTCGTTCGATTCCACTATATAATCAGATTCCGAAAACATGAGATTCGTGCGACAGCCGTTGGCGATATGCGTTACGAATTACGATGACAAGTTACGACTAATGGAGGATGACGGAGAGAGGCGCAAGCATGGCGCGATGCTGCCTACTACCATACGCGCGATTATTTGCGGCCCATCGAACTGCGGTAAAACCAACATTATGATAAACTTGTTGGAATGTCCGCACGGTGTACGTTTCGTACGAGAACGTGTACGTGTACTCGAAATCTTTGCAACAGCCGAAATATCGGTATTTGGAAAATTTGTTAAGATCGATGAATGAAATTAACTATTTTACGTTCTTCAATAACTGTGACGTCATTCCGCCGAATGAAGCGCGTCCAAACTCAATTTTCATCTTTGACGATATTGCGTGCGACAAGCAGGATGCCGTGAGAGAGTATTTTGCGATGGGTCGGCACTCGAACGTCGACTGCTTTTATCTTTGTCAGTCGTACGAGAGAATACCTAAACATCTTATACGCGACAACGCAAACCTGCTGATCCTATTTAAACAGGATGAAATTGAGAAAACGAGCGAATCGATTCGTAAGAAACATCGCGCTTTGAAGACCGGTAGGATCGAGGAGAATATCGCGGCGAAGACACTTCGAGCCGCTCATCGAGCCGCTGCAAAAGATCGTTGATAATTCCGGCGTCCGCGTGATAAAGGAAAGACCGCGTGTCGATGACGTGGGCATCGAAACATCGTTCATCCAGAAGGATGTGATAAAATAAGAGAAAACGAAAAGACAGTTCTGTGGACCATGCATTAAGTGAATCGAACAAATGGATGCGATATATGTCAAACGATGCAATGAATTTACCGTCGCCGTCGGTGCAGCATACGTTAAACGACGCAATGAATATACCGTCGCCGTCGGTGCAGCGTACGTCCAACGACGCGATAGATCCGTCAGCGATAACGTCCACACCGCGTACGGCAGCTGTACAATCAACGATTGAAGCTCCAAAACCGTTAAATAAGGCTCTCGAGACTGTTTTTGAATCTGCCGACGATTCGTTTGCGACAACCGTTCGAAATCGATTACAAACGTCAGAAGGTCTAGAAACGTTATCTCAGAACTTGGGGCCGCTGGGTCAAAAGTACATCGGAGATTTCCTCAGCGGTCGTGGTGAAAAAGAGAAAATTATCGTATACCGCGCTCGATAAACATTACCATATCGATGTCGGTGAGCAATTCGAAATTGACGCGTGTATATCATAGCGTCCCACGTGAATCCCGGTAATGTATAGTAATGTGCGGGGTCGAGACCATAACTTTCGACACATTTGTCACGAAAATTTTCAAAAACGTCGGCTAACAACAATACATGTTTTCAAATACAGATCGCTGTATTCGCCCAGCGTTCGAATAGAGAATCGATCCCATACGTTCTTGGCGTGCGCGTAATCGCTCTCGGACACGGTATCGCCCGTCAACGAACTAAAGAATAATTCGCGCGATGGCAAACGCGTTTCCTTCAATTTTGCAACACAGTCAACATACTCGTATGGGAATATGCCTTTACGAGTCAATAAATCGAATTCTTCGTCAGATAAATTCGAAAATTCCTTACGTACAATTTTTAGTTTTTCTTTACCGAGAAATGATGCCAATTTTTCAAGACTAGAATTGAGAAATTTATACGAATCTATGAATCGTAATTTTATGTAATTGTGTGGGTCTAATTCATCGGCGGTACTTATGACATGCTTCGTAAAAGAAATATATTTTTCTTTTGTAACGGGAAGCACATCGATATTCCCTTTGAATGTTGTGGCTATTTCTCTAATAATGAAGTGTGAATCGTATCCGGATAAATTATGAAAAATTACCGGTATGTACAACACATTTTGATAACACAAGTTACAAAGCGAATGTGCGGGACCGCGATAACGACCGGTGAGATGACAATGATCTCGCACTCGTGTATCATCCGGTGCGAACGGCTTATCACAAATATGACACTGCTTTGCGTTACGATATGCCTCCCATTGCTCTTTCGATAGAGTTTCCATGGGGACCTTAGCAGATAAAATTGATTTTACTCGATGCGCTAATTTCTCTAGTTGTTTAGCGAACCACGCGATACAATCCTTATCGCGATGAAACCAATACCCCGATAATGTGTCATCGTACGAACAGTGTACATAATATCCTAAGCTAAATACTTGATGATGATGTTGGTACGATATTTCCATATCTTCCTTCTCCGTCTTCTCCAATGTACATTCCAGGTCGGCATAGACGACAAACGGCACGCGCTCCTTATTGTTGATGTTGCGGAAGCTCAGCCATTTCTCGTCTTCAGTAGGTAGTTGGATGGCGCAGTCGTTCATTTTCTGGCAATCTACGCTGTGGACATCCAACTTTTCCACAGAACTAAAGTAATGTAAACATCTGTAAAAAAAATAGCGTAAATTTTATTTTTCAACTATGCAATTAATACAACATTTATAAAATTATTACTCACCGGTCACAAATATATTTTTTGTGTTCCTTTTTACTGAGTTGTGAGCTCACTAGACGAGACAAATCCTTGATGCAAAGTGCCCCACGTTGTCTTCGCGTGGATCTTGCACGTATAGCAGATTAACGTGCTTCTCCTTCTTGTCGTTGGAGAGTCTTAGCGGGAGAATTTTATAGGTTTCAGTTTGATCCTTTTGGATCTCGTAGACGTTGACCGAAATGTTATTTAGTCTCTCGAATTTTTTAATGTCCTTTAACGCGATTGGAAACTCAATGTCATCGAAATTCAGAACGTTTGTATAATGAGGGTACGATGACTCCCTATCACTATGTCTTTGTGTGGGATATAAAACGGCTATCACGGACCACGCGAAGCAAGCATTGTCCATCGATTTCACGTTAACAACCGCACGCTTCGTCATTATTTCCCGCGGTAATATCACGTGACATCCTGCACGCATAGAATTGTACTTATTCACATTTACAGTCAAATTCTGTATACGCGACAACGCCCACCCACTATCGCGTTCTTGAAATTCCTCGAGCGATGCTAACGTGGGCTCGATAACGCACCGCTCGTACCACTCATCCAAGTCTGATGTTCTAAAGAGATCACTGTTTTTCGTGGTAATACTTTTATTGGCGCGTTTGTCGCCCGTTACAAATACGCCATTGAATGTGGTGTTCACTTTCACAGAGTTGTGTCTTTCGATAGCGTTCGCTCGCTCGAGTACTATACCCGCACTCGCTCGAGTACTATACCACCAGCGTCTTCTAAAAACTTTCGCGGTTCAATGTAGTTCCCATTGATAACCGCTTCTGTCAGAACGCGATTCTCAAACGCGGTGTCAATCTCTCGCCACACGAGTCTGTCCGCGTTGTCACTCGCGTAATTACCACCGACGGGCACGAAACGTCTTTGCAGTCGCGTCTTTTCACCCGCAAGTCGCGCGATTCTCGCCACCAAAGATTGTCTTTGTCCAACGTTGAGTCGTGGGCGCTTGACGCGGCTATGTTCCTCGAGTCGTTCGATACACTTGTCGCACCGCTGCAACCATTCAAAACATTCGCCCAAAGTAGCGACCCTGTCAATTTGGTCCAACAGCTCGCGCTCAAAATGTTCCATTTTTAATACTGTTTTTTCAATAATTATTAATGTCTTTACACTGTGCAAACCGGACACAAGTTACTGGGAATCATTACAAACATGGGCTGTCTACAATTTGAGCAATATTTTCCATCCAGCCTACCGAACGCATTAGTAATATGTTTACTAAAAGCGTACATTATTCCGAAATCGGTGTCCGCTATTCGCATAATGCATTCGGCACACACCGAATATGTACCACCCGTGGTGTAATAAAAGTATATACCGCAATGTTTCGATCTTACGGTTATGGCACGCACTTCCGCAGGTGTCAAATGTTTCTCAACGGCATCGATATAATCCCCGCTGTCCTCGCTGCAATCATCACTAATGTAGTTACTATCTTCCGATGCTACGCTCTCTTCATCCATTATATCCTCAAAATTAATGTCATTCACAACGCCTATTATCTGGGCATCGTCCATTTGTTGTATATTGTCCACAACATTAAAGTTTTCCGGATTACCCGCAATGTCTATCACATTATTCGCACCATCCACAATATCTATCACTTCGTTTTCATCGTCTGCAATGTCTATCATTTCGACATCATCGTCCACAATGTCTATCACTTCGACATCATCTATAATGTCTACAAGTTCCATCATCACTTTATTCGAAGTCATTTTTCACGTCGCACTGATTCGCTCCCATCTTGAACTTCAAGTCGACTGTGCGATCGTGCATTTCCAGACCATTTATATACTATAACCCTTTGTCTTCCTTTGTCTCAACTAGAACATAGGCATCGCCATTTTTGTTTTATATATAATTTCAAAGAAAGCTCCTAATTCTGCGAACCACTGGATATCGGTGTTAAACTGCGAATCGCATCCCTCGTAGCGATTGAGGTGTTGGTGCGACAAACGTCTTATTTCTCCATCCTATACCACTTTTCAAGTTTTCACATTATTTTGTCTTCGATGGATTTCAAGAATATCTTCTCCCATGACTACGCGTCTCATAAGTTAGCAGCCAACAAAAATTATAACATTGTTGTTTACAAATTTTAGTCGTTTGAACAATACGTTTCGTCTATCGCTGATAGCAGAGAATTTCAAAGATCTTTTTTCCAACGACGCCAATCGAAGCATTCGTCATTTTTGTTTTTAACTATACAATTTCACAGCGAGCCGCTGTTTTTACAAGCAACTATCAGGTATCGGTATTAAACCACGAATCGCATTCCTTC
The DNA here is from genome assembly GCF_013373865.1 of Monomorium pharaonis. Taxonomy (NCBI): domain Eukaryota; kingdom Metazoa; phylum Arthropoda; class Insecta; order Hymenoptera; family Formicidae; genus Monomorium; species Monomorium pharaonis. Next base: position 3,736,218 of record NC_050468.1, on the reverse strand, counting down.
CACAAAATTTTAACCGTTGTGGCGACATATTTTGTCTATCACTGATAGCAAAGAGTGTGATTATTCCCATGACTTCCCCTCCCCACGTCTTCCCTTATTAATATCATGAGCTTGATGTAAGTAAAAACGCACAAAAATTGATAGCAAAGAGTGTGATTATTCCCATGACTTCCCCTCCCCACGTCTTCCCTTATTAATATCATGAGCTTGATGTAAGTAAAAACGCGCAAAAATATATATGTGTTGAGTCAGAGTGAGAGCGCGCGCGAGAACGCTAGACCGCATCCCTATTTATAAATCGTATCGATCGAAGCGTTGGCGCTATCTTATCCAACGTCTAAATAATAACTTCCGGGTGATGAAAGATTCCGCTACGTACGCATCATCTCGCACATAAGAAAGGCATACTTACTCATTGTCAGTTAGTCTCGAATTGTCCACCCATCGGGATGGACGTTTCCGCATTGGGGCGAGCGTGACGGGCGTTTCCGTGATTTCAGTTTTTTCGCGTGTGAAACCAATATATGCGATCAGTCGCATGGTGGATGACTGCACCGCGCCTTCGGAATCTGATTCATTTGTGCGTAACTTTTTCCTCAGTTGATAAACTGTTATATTTGTGGAAAAACTGGTAAATTTCAAGGTCTCGCGTGAGATCTTGAACAAAGTTTTTTCACAGATATAACACTTTATCAATTGAGGAAACAGTTACGACATGAATGAATCTGACTCCGAAGGCGAGGTACTTTTATTCATCACATGGCCCATCGCCTTATCAACTGTGTTAGTGAAAGTGGCGAGTCGCCTGGTGCATGGGCACACTTCGCATCACCAACGAAAAATACATTCGCGTCACTGCCATATAATTGGCAATGGCATGTTACGCTATTGATGCGAATATATTTTTCTTTGGTGATTCGAGGTGTTCTTATGCATCGATCGACTTGCCACCATATCATCATAATTAAATTCATTTGTGTGGTGATTTCAAAAACGGGAAAGGGGAGGGGAAGATTTTTGGACTCTGATTAATATTAGAAAAAAATTTAAAAATCTATTATTGCTCAGAGTCCATTAGCTCTTTTTGCTCCCAGTTCAACACACAAGTGACATATGGATTACGCGCGTGAAAAGTATCTTCCAACGCGACGAAAGTCGCAACGTAAGTCTAAAAACTTTGTCACTAATAAAAAATATAATTTTTATTAAAAGAAGAAAGGGGAAATCTTTTGGAATCGGTGCATCGTTGGAAAAATTAAAAAATCTAATGATGGGTTGATTCCAAAAGATCTCTTCATTTCCAGTACAACATAGTATATGGTAACATATAATTTTTATTAAAAGGTTGATTCCAAAAGAAAACACAAAATTTTTGTGTGACGTTCCTAATATCTTGGGGGGGGGGGGGGGTATTGGTTCTAAAACTCCTGAGCTCCGAGGGTGGTGTGGGGGTGTGAGGGTTTCTTGCTGTTAAAGGGGGAGGAGGGCATCACGTTGATGGGAGGAAAATGACGCCTCCCCCTCCCCTTTACCAGCAAGAAATCCCCCGCACCCCCCTCGAAGCTCCCGGGTTAGAACCAGCCTATCATTCCTACTCATCAAATATTATACCATGCGCTTCCCAACCAGTTATATATATTCTCGTCATTTCTTTGTTTTAACCAAAGCATTGTCATATCAGCATTAGTACATCCGCGCTTCACTTTTGCAAGATTTGCATTCTTCGAATGCACGGTTTTGAATGATCTCATCAGAAGATATGACAAATGATTTATGTACACGCACCGGCAGAAATGGTGTCCCGCGACGTTCAGCGCGCGGCGATCACCCACACACGCGAAGCGCCGTACGTGTTACTGGGCGCACGGAGGAGCCGGGGAGATGGGAGAGGAGCGAAAAAAGTGGGGATCGCGCCGGTGTTGCATCCTTCACTAACGTCGCACGTTGAAGAAGGATAGAGCTAAGATGAGTGAGAAGACGTGATACCGACTCGATGGTGTCCCAATATCCGTTTCACTCGCACTCGATACTAATATCGTCTCTCGCTCGCCAATACCGATGCGTCGTGCTTTCCTTTTTCTTTGAGAGGCGGCTATCCGAATGCACGAAGCGTCGACATTTATTCTATTAGCATGTCATTCATTACTTTATATTATGTAAAGTGATAAAATTTAATTTAAAAAAACACAAATTTTTATTGAAATATTAATTATGTTATACATAGAAAGAAAAAAATTCACGTTTATCCCAATTAATTATTGATTCACTTATGATTGCGTAATAATGCTTCTTTTTCATCCCGTAACAAATTTTTGTGTGAAATTATAACCATCGTTACGGATAATTTTCAGACTATAAGAGTTTCTCATCCATTTACAAATTTAGAGTATAAGATTACTTTCTTGTATTGTAAGTAAGCTTGCAAAATTGAATTTACAATTAAATGTAAGTGTATAAAAATAGTGATAGTGATAAAAGATTATAAAGTTTTAAACTTATCTTATCATTTTGTTTAAATTAAAATATATATTTTGTTAATGTTGCAAGGAAAAGGAACAGGCAACAAACGATAATCAAATATTTAAAATATTGTCTAAATTTATTTAATTGAATTGATAAACATATCGCATTATTTCTGTCATGTATTCTGGAATTAGTTTGATAAAATTGTCAGTTTTTGAACAGATATAACTGGGATTTGGTAAGTTTATGTATTTTTTAACTGAATCGAGTAAATAGCATATAAAATTTAATTATGTTAAATGTTAGATGAACAAAAAATTAACTTACAATCTATCTTACAAACTACAATTAACTTACAAACTATCAACATTAAATAAATGTTAAAATAAAATTTTTATTATCTTTTAAAATTATTATTTACATATAATTAAAGTTTCTAATTAAAAAAAACATTATTAAACAAAACAGTTATCGTATGAGTTATTAAATAAATTTTAATAGTTTTTCTTGCGCTTCCAAATTTGCAATATAAAATTAATATTTCTTGTTACTAATAAAATTTGTAGAATTAAAGTTACAATTAAATATAAAAATATACTAATAATAAATTAAAACATAATTGTGTTACTTGTAATGAAATTACAATTAACGTGTTACTTTTACCACCGACGAGATACTATTAGTAAATAATCTCTCGTCGATGTTTTAACCAGCCTACTGGCCGGAAAATGCCGACCAGCCGGCTTTCTAACACGTGAGACAGCCGTCTCTATTTGCGATGTGAAAATTTTATTGGCCCTGAAAAGGACCGATTGTGGTGTTAGCTGCGGAAGCATTAATAATCCGTCCAGTATCCAGACCGGTCAATAACTTGATTGAGTCGATTAGGCATCGAATTAATCAAGTTTGCAAGAAAGTCTGGTCGGAACCGAAGTTCTTCCCAGATTTCTTTTGCGTGATTGACTAACGCTGCTACCGTCCTCTTCCTTCTTGGTTCCCATCGTCGAACCATTTGTGCCCAGACATTTTCGATCAAATTTAGATCTGGTGAACGAGCAGGCCAGTTAACCAACTTGATCTCCGGATGATTCCGAAACTATGCCTGCGTTTCACGCGAAGTGTGGACTCCAGAATTATCCTGCACTAATCGAATAACTGGCATGTCCTCTACAGAATAAATTGCGCGTACTGATGGAAGAAAAACATCTTCCAGTATGCGAATGTAATCTGCAGAGGTCATTCGTGGAGGAGTCTCCACCAGCTCTCCGATTGTAGTGCCATTAATCCAGCCCCACAATGAGCATGAAATCCTCCCACTTCTGTAAAGAGGCACAACATGGTTCGGATGCAACCGTTGATCTCGTGGTCGCCATACGTGAGGTATGCGGTCGGCAGACGATACGAAAGATTTCTCATCCGTAAAGAACGTTGCCTCCCATTCCTCATGGCTCGTCACCAGGTTTTCCAAAGCAAACGCGATGCGCTGCTCCCGATGAAAGGGAGTCAGCGGAATTTTGCGGGCTGGACGGTAACAGTGATATCCAGCTTCGTTGAGACGTCGCCGGACGGTCCTATCGGATACTTCGACGTTCGTTGCGTTGATCACCTCTTGGATGGTGCCAAAGGGTTGATCAGCAACTGCGGCAACGATAGCCTCAACTTCTTCTGGTTGAGTCTTTCGGGGAGCCCGATTATTTCGACGATGATCATGCAAAGCATGATCACCGCCATCCGTAAAACGCTGTATCCATCGTCGGACAGTTTTCACAGAACACGAAATTTCAGCAGCAATTTCAGCTACTGATCTTCCGGTCTGCCACTGCCCAACAATACGACCTCGCATCTCCGGACACAAGTTTTTAGGCATCGTTATCACAATTGCAGAATTACGTCCGCTCAGTGCTATGACACCACGATAAATAATTTAATAAGCAAAAATAGTAACAAACATTTGAAATATGCGGTCTCCTAGTAACAAAACAACAAGCAAAAGAAGAAAAAAGAACGATACATATGGTTCACCGTGTGAGTGAGACACATAAGCTGGAATGAAAAACTATTAAAATTTATTTAATAACTCATACGATAACTGTTTTGTTTAATAATGTTTTTTTTAATTAGAAACTTTAATTATATGTAAATAATAATTTTAAAAGATAATAAAAATTTTATTTTAACATTTATTTAATGTTGATAGTTTGTAAGTTAATTGTAGTTTGTAAGATAGATTGTAAGTTAATTTTTTGTTCATCTAACATTTAACATAATTAAATTTTATATGCTATTTACTCGATTCAGTTAAAAAATACATAAACTTACCAAATCCCAGTTATATCTGTTCAAAAACTGACAATTTTATCAAACTAATTCCAGAATACATGACAGAAATAATGCGATATGTTTATCAATTCAATTAAATAAATTTAGACAATATTTTAAATATTTGATTATCGTTTGTTGCCTGTTCCTTTTCCTTGCAACATTAACAAAATATATATTTTAATTTAAACAAAATGATAAGATAAGTTTAAAACTTTATAATCTTTTATCACTATCACTATTTTTATACACTTACATTTAATTGTAAATTCAATTTTGCAAGCTTACTTACAATACAAGAAAGTAATCTTATACTCTAAATTTGTAAATGGATGAGAAACTCTTATAGTCTGAAAATTATCCGTAACGATGGTTATAATTTCACACAAAAATTTGTTACGGGATGAAAAAGAAGCATTATTACGCAATCATAAGTGAATCAATAATTAATTGGGATAAACGTGAATTTTTTTCTTTCTATGTATAACATAATTAATATTTCAATAAAAATTTGTGTTTTTTTAAATTAAATTTTATCACTTTACATAATATAAAGTAATGAATGACATGCTAATAGAATAAATGTCGACGCTTCGTGCATTCGGATAGCCGCCTCTCAAAGAAAAAGGAAAGCACGACGCATCGGTATTGGCGAGCGAGAGACGATATTAGTATCGAGTGCGAGTGAAACGGATATTGGGACACCATCGAGTCGGTATCACGTCTTCTCACTCATCTTAGCTCTATCCTTCTTCAACGTGCGACGTTAGTGAAGGATGCAACACCGGCGCGATCCCCACTTTTTTCGCTCCTCTCCCATCTCCCCGGCTCCTCCGTGCGCCCAGTAACACGTACGGCGCTTCGCGTGTGTGGGTGATCGCCGCGCGCTGAACGTCGCGGGACACCATTTCTGCCGGTGCGTGTACATGCCTAAAACATATTTTGTCACAGCAGCCTCACATCAGCGCTTTTGCAAGATTCTTCGAATGTGATTTTTTGAATGATCTCATCAGAAAATATGTATCAAATAATTTGTGTACGTGCCTAAAGCATATTTTTGCATCACAGCTGCCATACATCGGCGCTGACTTTTGCAAAATTTACATTCTTTCAATGTATGATTTTTAAATGATCTCATCAAAAATATGAAGACTATGGGATTTGTTCCCACTACTCTTATTGAGGTATGTGGAGGGGTGTACAGTATAAAAAGAGTTTAGGCATCGGTACCCGTTTGTTACCGGACAGCAAAGGTTTCTGAAACGTTACTGCAATCGGTGAAAGATGAACTTCTCGAGGATGAACTATTACGTTCCAATCCAGCAAAATAATGTGTGTGATAAACCGTAAGTATTTTTAATTTTTAAATTTTTTCTTCTATATTTTCTTCTATATTTCCTTCTACATTTATTTGCACTTTTATTTCTAATTCCTTGTATTCTTTTTACAGAACATTATCACAACCGCGTTATATTCCGCGCATCTTGGGAAGGAGATATGCTTTGACTGCTACAGCATATAAATATTTGGACATCGGAATCAGAGTGGAATCTATGCCCTGTGTAGAATTATTGATTGGTGACAACCGAAGTCGCATAGGTCACCTACACCTGACTTATGCGATATGGAAAACGTTCATCGAGAGACGTGCGGATATTGTGCAATTCATGCAGGCAGCTGTACCTTCTTCAAAAATTTTGATTCATGATCTAGTTATAGATCTCGTAAGTATACGTAAAGAAAATATTGTAAAGTTAACATTATATAATACTAGTATGTATATGAAACCATCAACCATACAATTTTTATTAGAACTGGAAGATTGTGTTGAACAAGTATGCGATCAATTGCATCAAAATATTTATATTGTTGGTGAAAAATATAAACAATTTGTTACTATTTTACGTCAAAATCATGTCACTAATAAAAGTAATGCTGTAAAGATATTACATAAAAAATATGATAAGACGTGTCTCGTAGATTGTGAGTTATTGGCTTATGCATCCGACAATATTGTATATGATGCTTTACAAAACGAATAAATGAAAAAAAGTCTCATAGATTGTGAACTTATGCATCAGACAAATATTGTATATAATATGTTATGAAATAAATAAATGAAAAAATTCATAAATAATTATTCTAACTTATTTTCTCTCTGCCCTATTCCTTTACGGTATAATGGCGTGCGGAACTTGGTAGGAGGTACATAGATAAGATAGGTGAGAACGTATATATGTGGTCGCATATGAAAGAATGGATGAAAGAGAAAGAGATAAGGTTGCATGGTTGGAGATATCACGTACGGGTGAGAGAGACAGATTCACAATAGAGGGAGAGAGCAAGCACCGCGGTGATGGCTGCTGAAAGAGATCGCGTACGGGCGAGAGAAATAGATTCGCAACAGAGGAAGAGCGCGAGCACCGCGGCGGTGGGCGGCGGGCGACGGGCGGCGGCGGCGGTCGCGGACTCCGATTCCCCCTCTTCCGCTCCCGGGCCGCGGACCCGAAAATCCCGCGTCAGCAATTCCCGCACCGCGAGATCCCCCCTCCCGCGTGACGTCATACCTCCGCGTCTACGGGTACCCCCCCGCACACCCGCTCCCCCTCGGAGCCCCGTAGTTAGAATCGGCTTAGTATTAATTACTTATTTTGTCTCTTTTCGTGTTGGACATCCCCACCACTCCGTTTTCTAGAAGGAAAGAAGCGCCACATATACGAGCAGTACGACAGGTACGAGCCTACTTACTTGGTGTCTTACTTGAGCCTTGGGCTGTTACAATTAGTGCAAAAAATTTTTATATACGAAAGTAATACTGTGCATTCATTGATTGGCATGCATCTTTTAGATTCTAAATTATGTACCACTTAATGAATGCACAGTGTTATCTTTGTAAGAAATTTTTTTCGTACGAGTTTGAGAATCGGACTTCAGATTGTATAGTTACGAACCTGTTCCCACACGAAAAAAGACAGAATATATCCACCTCTCTGTCGATTCTCCTCGCGCGCGTCGCGATGCACCAAGGCCCCTCCATTAATACAAGCTCTATGATGAAGAATCTCTTTTTCTTTTTAATGCCGGAGAAGTAGGGAGCACTTCTCATCTCCTCGCGTCGATCCATCATTTCCCCTGTCAGGCTCTCCCTGCTACGATGATGTCAGAGAGAGAAAGAGATTCTTCATATATCTTTTCTCTTTCTTTTTGTATGCATTAACGCTTACAGCGGAATGCTCGTTCTATACTGGGTGCTTTTCATTTAGTGACACAAGTTGACACAAATATCATTCTATCTTTGTTACTCATTAAACATAAAAAAAAAATAGAACGATGCTTGTGTCGACTTGTGTTACTAAATGGAAAGCACCCACTAAAGATCTATAATCAAAAATGTGCCAATGGCCTCCCACCATGACTCTTGTCCGCCATCTTGTACCCATACTGGAGACTGATAGCGTTTTCTACTGGTAAAACTGGTGCAGCACCAATGCTGCGGTAGATTTCAATGAAAACTCCACTAGCGCAATAATAGTGCAGGTTTAGTGTGGTTCAGTGGAACACATCATTAGACAGGTTTAAAAATTAAATAATTTCATTGTTATAAAGTTTACTAAAATAATGTAATAACATATACTTTAATGTAATACCTTAAAGCACGAACATAACATCTATTTAATTTGCACTGGCACCTTCCACCGTCTCGAAAGACGGTGGAACAAAAGTTGCACTCGGTGCAATTTTTTGCATCAATTTTGTCAGTAGAACATTAAACACTGAAAATATGTGAACTGATTTTTACAGTGGAACAATAAAATTGCACTCAGTGCGCACCAGTGTTGCACTAGTTTTCCTAGTAGAAAACGCTATGAATGGGGGCTGGGGGACTGAAGTCTGGAGTAGTGGAGATAGTAAAAGTAAACAATGCGAGCCTGCTCCAAGTTGTAGGCAACCATATAGCAGCTGCAAATTTAATTTTTCTTGTTCTTTCTGAGTGTATCGTCAAAATATAGTGACTCTCGAGAGTGCAGAGATTGAATTACCTTATAATTTCTGACACATTCCTTTAACCTATATATTGCTCACATAGAGCTTGTATTACCCAGGTAGCAAGATCACGTCATTTTGACGTCCCAAAATGGTCATTTATTGACTTCTTGACGTCACGAAATGACGCCCTTATGACGTTAAAATGACGGTCGAATGTCACAAATTCCTGACGTCATAAAATGTACCGTATTTTGACGTCATGGAATGACGTGAATATGTTGTCAAAAAGATCTGTAAAAGATATCCTATTTCTGAAAATGATAACATAAAGAGACTTCTAAAAAATAACATATAATGTCAGAATGTTAACCAATGCGTCGTTTTTTGAGAACAAAAAGATATCATGCAACTAATATCTAAAAGATTTATTAAATCGGATATCTTTAAACTGCAACTAAAGATAAAAAATAAAATAAAAATTTAATTTTTTTTAAATTATTTTTATCAACAGTACATACTAAATTTGGGACAAATTTTTATTAATTAATTAAATTTAAATTATATTATTTTATTTTATTCTTACTTGCTGCTGGTAGGTTTTGAACCCGGGACCTAACGATTACGAACCTTATACTCTATCTGCTACACCAGTTTGAATATGGGTACTTTTTAATTGTCTACATATACCTATATGTTATAAACTGACGCAATTATATTATTTTTTATAAAAGCAATTAAATTTTGCAAAACATTAAAAATAAATAACATTAACTTATTTACTTATTAATTTCATTGTTAAATTTAACTTTTTCCATAACCTTAATAATTTGATGGAAATTGCGATCTATTTAGCACTAATACTTTGAAGCGTTTAAATGGTTAATTTGACCATTTTGACATTTCCAAGATATCTAAATGTTTTCTTAAAAAAGTTCTCTTAAGGGGATCCAGGAGTGCCTTTGAAATTTGATCGAGGTCGATATGGTAGAGTCATTCGTGCACATCATTAATGAGATTTTATATGTATTTCTTGTATAGATTTAGAAATCCTTTTCCAGAATTAAAGTACACATATTAATATTAATCTATAAATTGGATTTTATATTGAAAACGAAAAAAATTTTTCTCATATTGCTCTACTTATCGACTTTTTACGTGTACATAACCCAAATTTTCGTTTTTTCATTTTCCAATTTGCGGAATGCGAATCTTTTTTTCTAGGATTCTAATCTTATTTCTAATTGCACGATATTATTCCTGAGAGTTTTTTCTAGGGGGCGACGTGATTATTTTATACATATAAACTATAGATTTTTTGTATGAAGCAAATATTGTCGTTAGGTGACTAATAAATAACAATTTTTTTTTATTTATCAGAACAAATCGTACGTCGCCCCCTTCATTTTTGTGCGTACTTTAATCCTGTAAAAGGATTTTGCATTCTGTTACTCCAATTCGAAAATCCAAGTTCCCAAAAAAATGTCGGTAACTCTGTCACTCCCGGATCCCCTTAAAGTTGAATATAATATGTTTATACGGGGTATTTTTTTATGGGATTTTTATGAGCAGGTAGAGCGCATGAAACTGAACAGGAAAGTCCTTACCGTTTTTCCATTTTCGCAATAGTTAACAAGTTATATAGTGACTTGTAAAATTTTCTGTATTAGCCCGGCCTACCGGCAAATGCAAGCGCGCTGAGCGCCCTTCCCTAGCGCTTGAACCATGAGATTGCTAGGTGCGCGGGGGGAGTCGTTACAACAAGCAACAATGACTACGCACAAGTGACGCGTAACGCTAAATTCTCCTTTTGAATTATGATAGTTCCTTACCTTTTTTAATGAAAATAAAATTTTCTAACGAAAAAAAATATGTGTGTACGTGTACATACATGTGTACAAAAAATATCAGATCTAATGCTTAAAGAAGTGATTACTAAATTTATTTTTTAATAAATAACGATTACTTTTAATAAAAAATATTTTTTTCATGATAGTCTGAAACGTCGTAAACTGTCATTATAAATTTTAAAAGAAGCTGTTATCATATGCTCGAAACAAAATTTATGCTTCTTCAAAAAACATTAGAAAATTTTATCGGTTAAAATGGAAATGACAAGCAAATAAAATGTTTGTTTTAACTTTATATTCTTAATTAAAAATTAAATAACTAAGATATTTATATTTTTAATAAAATAAATCCTTGTAATAGATTTATAATACACGGAAAAAACTTTATGGTAAAAATTACTATGGTAAATAGTAAACGCGGGCCAAGGAGGAATTATGAAAATTTTTATTATGTTTTTCATCAAATTACGACAATATTTACACTACTTATATGATATAATTCTCTGAAATTTCTTCTTACAGTTCGTGGTTACTATCATAAATAATAAAATCATACATAATTTTACTATAAAATTTTCTCCGTGTAAATTTACGAATATATGAATCTATTAAATGTTTGAAAACTTATAAACAATATTTAATTTAAGAAAATTTTAGTATGTAATGTGTTTTTGTGTGTGTGTGTGTGTGTGTGTGTGTGTGTGTGTGTGTGTGTGTGTGTGTGTGTGTGTGTGTGTGTGTGTGTGTGTGTGTGTGTGTGTGGAGGGGGGGGATACATACATACACGAGCTAAAGAATAATCACTTTGTGACAGGAAAATGATTATTCCTTAATTCAAGAATTGGTTTGTAATTTGTGTGGAATTTGTGTGTGTGTGTGTGTGTGTGTGTGTGTGTGTGTGTATGTGTGTGTACATACGCGAAAATGTTAAACATTATTTGTTTTATGTAAAGTGTGGTGTTTATTATCAACAAAATACTCTTTTCAGTCATTAAAGATAAAATAATTATTTAAAAAAATAAAATTAAAAGTGAATAATTGATTTTTTTTTAACTAGAATCATTTTTTTACGTGTACGTGTATAGTAATCAGCGTAAATAGTAATAGTGATATAAAATCGCGGAACTAAGGCATAATCATTTTCCTGTCACAAAGTGATTATTCTTTAGCTCGCGTATGTTATGTACAAGGATTAATTTTATTAAAAATATAAATATCCTAGTTATTTAATTTTTAATTAAGAATATAAAGTTGAAACAAACATTTTATTTGGTTGTCATTTCCATTTTAATCGATAAAATTTTCTAATGTTTTTTGAAGAAGCATAAATTTTGTTTCGAGCATATGATAACAGCTTCTTTTAAAATTTATAATGACCGTTTACGACGTTTAAGACTATCATCAAAAAAATATTTTTTATTAAAAATAATTGTTATTTATTAAAAAAATAAATTTAGTAATCACTTCTTTAAGCATTAAAACTGATATTTTTTGTACACATGTATGTACACGTCCACACATACTTTTTGTCGTTAAAACATTTTATTTTCATTAAAAAACGTAAGGAACTATCATAACTCAAAGGGAGAATTTAGCATTACGCGTCGCTTGTGCGTAGCCATTGTCGCTTGTTGTAACAACTCCCCCCGCGCGCCTAGCAATCTCAAGGTTCAAGCGCTAGAAAGGAGCGGCCGCCGAGGCCGGGCGCTCAGCACGCTTGCATTTGCCGGTAGGCCGGGCTAATACAGAAAATTTTACAAGTCACTAACTTGTTAACTATTGCGAAAATGAAAAAACGGTAAGGACTTTTCTGTTCAGTTTCATGCGCTCTACCTGCTCATAAACATCCCATAAAAAAATACCAGACACCCTGTATAATATGCTTATGCCTTACGCCTTAAATCTTATTGTATAGACACCGCTTTAGACCGTGTCTAAAATACGTCTTAATGACGTTTTTATGTCCCGATTTTGGATGCGTGCTGTCTGGGAAAATAATCGTCAGATCATGACTGAAATATGACTTCGAAATGATGTCATCATGACGTCAATTTTAGGTCATGTAAAAAAATGGTCATTTTGACGACATATGACCAGATATGACCATTTTGGGACGTCAAAATGACGTGGGCTTGCTACCTCGGATAGATCGCAATTTCCATCAAATTATTAAGGTTATGGAAAAAGATAAATTTAACAATGAAATTAATAAGTAAATAAATTAATACTATTTATTTTTAATATGTTTTGCAAAATTTAATTGCTTTTATAAAAAATAATATAGTCGCGTCAGTTTACATATAGGTATATGTAGACAATAACAAGTACCCATATCGATGATTCAAATTGGCGTAGCAGGTAGAGTACAAGGTTCGTAATCCTAAGGTCCCGGGTTCAAACCTAGCAGCGGCAAGTAAGAATAAAATAAAAAATAACATAATTTAAATTTAATTAATTAATAAAAATTTATTCTAAATGTAGTATGTGCTGTTGATAAAAATAATTTCAAAAAAATGAAATTTTTATTTTATTTTATTTTATTTGTAACTGTTGTGTGACGATAACATGTAATTATAACATGTTATATTGCTGAGTCGGAAATTGTAACTTACATGTAATTTCAGAGTAACGTAACCTGTTATATTCGGTTACATTGCTGTTACACTGCTGCTATATTATTGTGTTCACTAGGTAGTCTTGGTTAGGTCTACCAATAATCAAGATATAAATTTTTTAATTTTCTCTTGTATATGATAGAGAACTTCGAATTTCTTCCATCGTTAATACATTATAAGTCACTGAAAATCTGTCGTAATTAATAATGCAATTAAAGGTAGAAGAAACTGTAAGTTTTCTATGGTTATAAAAGAAAATCCTTCGTTGTGTTAACAATACATGATATTGAACATTAATTTTTAAGCATAATTATCGTAGCATCACGCCTAAGCTATCGTGAAATCGTTACATCAAGAGGGAATATTTTTCTGTGTTATTACAAAGAGTGTAACATACTATATATAAGTATTTCGCGCATTTTAGTATGATTCCTCCCTCTCCCTCTCTCTTTTACTCTCTCTCTCCCCCTCTCTCTTTTACTCTCTTTCTCTCTCTCTCTCTCTCTCTCTCTCTCTCTCTCTCTCTCTCTCTCTCTCTCTCTCTCTCTCTCTCTTCTCTCTCTCTCCCCCCCCCCTCTCTCTCTCTCTCTCTCTCGCTCTCTCTCTTTCCCTCTCAAGCACTACGTAGTACACAAATACAATAAATATTACCATGTTTAACAACATCTTTAGTTTGTACTGTTCTACTTTCATTATGTGTAATTTAAATAAAATTTTAACAATTATCATTTCTTTATATTTTTAGTGTTACACACGATCAAAAAAAAAATTATCAAAAATTATCACTAAAACTGCGATAAATAATCAGCACGATACTTTCTTTCTGAGTGTCGTATCGTGTTTAATGTTAAAAATGTTAAAAAATAGTAATCTTGTTAAAAAAATTTTATGACATTTAATGAAACTCTAATAATATTGATTGGAACTGTTGTTGAAAATGACGTTTATCTTGTTTCTGTAAATACTTTAGAGGGAAAGATATTCCTACTAAATTACAAAGTATAAAAGTACAAAGTTCAATTTTACATACGAATCAAGAGTAAATAAAAAATTCAATAATGAATAAAAGAATTCAGAGTTTCTTCTACCTTTAATTGCATTATTAATTACGACCGATTTTCAGTGACTTATAATGTATTAACGATAGAAGAAATTCGAAGTTCTTTATCATATACAAGAGGTAGCAAGCCTACGTCATTTTGACGTCCCAAAATGGTCATATCTGGTCATATGTCGTCAAAATGACCATTTTTTACATGACCTAAAATTGACGTCATGATGTGACGTCATTTTGTAGTCATATTTCAGTCATGATCTGACGATTATTTTCCCAGACAGCACGCATCCAAAATCGGGACATAAAGACGTCATTAAGACGTATTTTAGACACGGTCTAAAGCAGTGTCTACAATGAGATTTAAGGCGTTAGGCATAAGCATATTATATAAGCATATTATATTTAACTTTAAAAGAACTTTTTTAAGAAAACATTAGATATCTTGGAAATGATGTCAAAATGGTAACATTTATCAGAGATGTCTACTAAGAGCGGTCTTTAAGATATCTCATTGAAGAATTTCATTTAAGTTTCTTGAAAATGTTATCCTTTATTAAAGGTTATGGAAAAAGATAAATTTAACAATGAAATTAATAAGTAAATAAATTAATGCTATTTATTTTTAATATGTTTTGCAAAATTTAATTGCTTTTATAAAAAATAATATAATTGCGTCAGTTTATAACATATAGGTATATGTAGACAATTAACAAGTATCCATATCGATGAGTCAAATTGGCGTAGCAGCTAGAGTACAAGGTTCGTAATCCTATGGTCCCGGGTTTAAACCTACCAGCGGCAAGTAAGAATAAAATAAAATAATATAATTTAAATTTAATTAATTAATAAAAATTTGTCCTAAATTTAGTATGTGCTGTTGATAAAAATAATTTTTAAAAAATGTAATTTTTATTTTATTTTATTTTTCTTTAGTTGCAGTTTAAAGATATCCGATTTAAGAAATCTTTTAGATATCAGTTTCATGATATCTTTCTGTTCTCAAAAAACGACGCATTGGTTAACATTCTGACATTATATGTTATCTTTTAAAAGTCTCTTTATGTTATTATTTTCAAAAACAGGATATCTTTTAGAGATCTTTTTGACAACATATTGTTCACGTCATTCCATGACGTCAAAATAGGGTACATTTCATGACGTCAGGAATTTGTGACATTCGACCGTCATTTTAACGTCATAAGGGCGTCATTTCGTGACGTCAAGAATAGTTAGTAAATGACCATTTTGGGACGTCAAAATGACGTGAGCCTTCTTCCTGGGTACCAGCGGCAAGTAAGAGTAAAATAAAATAATATAATTTAAATTTAATTAATTATTAAAAATTTGTCTTAAATTTAGTATGTACTGTTGATAAGAATAATAAAAAAAAGAAATTTTTTTTTAATTTTTTTATCTCTAGTTGCAGTTTAAAGATATCCGATTTAAGAAATCTTTTAGATATTAGTTTCATGATATCTTTCTGTTCTCAAAAAACGACGCATTGGTTAACATTCTGACATTATATGTTATCTTTTAGAAGTCTCTTTATGTTATCATTTTCAGAAACAGGATATCTTTTAGAGATCTTTTTGACAACATATTGTTCACGTCATTCTATGACGTCAAAATACGGTATATTTCATGACGTCAGGAATTTGTGACATTCGACCGTCATTTTAACGTCATAAGGGCGTCATTTCGTGACGTCAAGAATAGTCAGTAAATGACCATTTTGGGACGTCAAAGACAAAACTTTAATAGACTCTTGAATCATCACTATTTTATTTTCCATATTCATAACCTTTACTATTTTCTGACAAAAACAATGTTTTAGCGAAAAAGGTTAACAATATTGCATGGTATACGACCAAGCCCAGTGAACACAGTAATATAGCAGCAGTGTAACAGCAATGTAACCGAATATAACAGGTTACGTTACTCTGAAATTACACGTAACTTACATGTAAGTTACAATTTCCGACTTAGCAATATAACATGTTATAATTACATGTTATCTAACCGTTACACAGCAGTTACAAAAAAAAATAAAATAAAATACAAATTTCATTTTTAAAAAATTATTTTTATCAACAGCACATACTACATTTAGGACAAATTTTTATTAATTAATTAAATTTAAATTGTTATTTTTTATTTTATTCTTACTTGCCGCTGCTAGGTTTGAACCCGGGACCTTAGGATTACGAACCTTGTACTCTACCTGCTACGCCAATTTGACTTATTGATATGGGTACTTGTTAATTGTCTACATATACCTATATGTTATAAACTGACGCAATTATATTATTTTTTATAAAAGCAATTAAATTTTGCAAAACATATTAAAAATAAATAGCATTAATTTATGTACTTATTAATTTCATTGTTAAATTTATCTTTTTCCATAACCTTAATAATTTGATGGAAATTGCGATCTATTTAGTACTAATCTTTGAAGCGTTTAAATGATTAATTAGATGGTTAACTATATAGATCGTAATTCTAAGAAAAATTGAATAGTATACATTTATTATTTTGTTTTTGTTCAGCACATGATGAATTTAGATTTTGTGCATTTTTTGTGCGCAGTAATTGTAGACAAACCGTTATTTTAAAAAACATTATCTTTATAATAATTTTTTTTATTATCAAATAGATCTGTCATTTAGGATGTTATAAAATGTTGTCTGATTTCTGAGTCAACTACGACGCATCGTTCCGTAATAACATTGATACGAACGTGTTATGTTACGATTATACAATTTTTGTTGAATAACTGTAACGCCAAAACGATGTAAAACAGCTATATCACTTGCGTATAACAAATATTACGTAACAGGTTATTTCTATGTTATATAGCACCTACATATTACAAGAATAACAATGTTAAATTACATGTAACTTCCATGTTATATTGCCGCTATAAAATGTGTTTACTGGGAAGCTACATCACGCATCACGCATTCCGCAAATCTTTGACCGGCCTGTTCACATGGTGCAGAAAAATGACGAAGAATGCGTCAATGCAGTTAAAAAATTTAAAAATATTGTTTTCAACTTTTTAATATTCAATACAAAATTTTATATAACATTATATTAATGATTATTATTGCTATTAAAAATATTACATTTCATAAAAACGTTTGATTTATTTTAATAAAAGTTGTATTACATCTATAATTTTTATTCCGAATGCGTCATTGCCCGTCTATGACGCACCATGGAAACAGGCCGATCAAACATTTGCGGAACAGAAAATGCGGAATAGCTCGGATTGGTTGCTTCTATGGGTACGTTCGGGGAGACACTATTAACGCTACAAACGCTAACGCTATCTGAACTGTTCGTGGAACCAATAGCGCGATAGTGATAGCTAAAGACCTATAATCAAAGATTCGCCAATGGCGAACACAATTTTGATTGGTTACTTGATTTACATGGTTTATCCGCCATTGCGTACCCACGCTGGGCGAGGAAGAGGGGAGAGTGCTCTGTGTTGAGCAGTATAGGTTAAAGGAATATGTGTCAGAAATTATAAGGTAATTCAATCTCTGCACTCTCGAGGGTCACTATATTTTGACAATACACTCAGGAAGAACAAGAAAAATTAAATTTGCATCTGTTATATGGCTGCGTACAACTTGGAGCAGGCTCGCATTGTTTACTATCTCTACTACTCCAGACCCCAGCCCTCGGGCCCCAGCTCCCATTCAGTCCAGTCTCCGTATGGGTCATAGACCTTATAGATATGGACTGGCAATTGCCTACAGTTTGTGTATAGAAAACGATGTCCAGAAGAGGTGCGAGAGAGAAACAGACTTTTTAGTACTTCTTTCTCTAAAGTTACCAGAAATAACTATCGCGCATGTCAGCACACATGCATATATACGTATATACATATATATACACACACACAAGTTAAAACACGTGACCAAAACGTATCCAATCATTGGATTTCAATGTATAATATGTACAAGCATGCGCGAAACATATTTCCGGACTCTTTAAAGAGAGAAGTATGGACACGGTTTCACTTGGTATTGCCAGTCCATATCTATAAGGTCTATGTTATGGGTACAAGATGGTGGATAGCAGTCATGGTGGGGGGCCATTGGCGCATCTTTAATTATGGACGGGATTCATAGGCCGGTATTCATAGGGTGTTTACGATAATAGCTATCCGAGTAATTTTCTCTAGGACCGAAATATATGATAAGCACAACCATCTACTATCATCATGATTCGTGACAACTCAATGGCTTAGTTTACATCGTGCATTTGATACGCGTATCAGGTACCATATTCGTATCAAATTCGTACTAAATATTTAGTACGCACGATGTAAACGCTGCCGGATCAATTTGGTACGAGCGTATCAAGTAGGAGTATCGTACTAAACTGATACGCGTACCAAGTAATACAAATGTCGATGTAAACGCATAAAACGCATTTTAGAGAGAATTTAGCAATTGAGCATAACCTCAGTGCTAAAATCTAAAAACCGGTGTGAAAATGTCTTAGTAGGAGACATCAACATGAATTAAATATGTATTATATTTTTCACAGTACATGCTTAGTACATTCGATGTAAACGCGCCCGTACTAAGGCTTTGGTGCGCACCAAACTTAATACGCGTACTAAGGTTTTGACGATGTAAACTAAGCCAATGCTGTCCGGTATAGCCAAATCATCACGAGCAAGTTGCGAGTTGCGAGTTCCGTGAGTTTGTAGCAGGTAACCTAAAAAGTACGACATAAATAATTTGATTATTACAATTAAAAATAATCTGTTTTTAATGTATGATTATTAACTTCATTAAAATAGTAATTATATAACACAATCATGTATTTTTAAAGTATTGTCTAAAGTAATATTAAAGAGATTATTTTATTTACAAATATTTTATTTATTTATTAATTTGTCTATCAAGTTTCTATTATAACATATATCTAACGCATATCTAACGTATATCTGTTAATTTACAGTATATCTTAATTTACTATGCACTTGTATTACAAATTAAAAAAATTTATTGTAAACATTATTATTAGTTTCACATTAGTGAAATATTCATGCATAATATTTATACATAAAGATATATGATTTTTTAAAATAATGATAACACCATGCAACTTATCATTAACAGTTGTTACAAGAAAGAAAAATATTTATACTTAAATTTTTATTTTACTTGTAATCTAAAAAATATTATTAATAATGATTTATTTAGTAATTTTACATAATTTATCTCATTTGTTTCAAAGTGTTAACACCATCCGTTTAATAAAAGATGACTTTTCTAATATATATGTTAGTTAATAATAAATAATAACATTTATTGAGAATCAATGTTTAATTAAAATATTATATTAGGTTTTGAAATAATACCGTTATGATAGAAACTTGATAGATAAAATAAATATTTGTAAATAAAATAATCTCTTTAATATTACTTTAGACAATACTTTAAAAATACATGATTGTGTTATATAATTACTATTTTAATGAAGTTAATAATCTTACCATACATTGAAAACAGATTATTTTTAATTGTAATAATCAAATTATTTATGTCGTACTTTTTAGGTTACCTGCTACAAACTCACGGAACTCGCAACTCGCAACTTGCTCGTGATGATTTGACTATACCGGACAGCATTGAGTTGTCACGAATCATGATGATAGTAGATGGTTGTGCTTATCATATATTTCGGTCCTAGAGAAAATTACTCGGATAGCCATTATCGTAAACACCCATTATCGTAAACACCCATAGTAAACAATGACCTAGTTTACATCAAGCACTTGGTACGCGTATCAAATAGTAAATAACTAATGAATGTGTTTAATCATTGGCTGAGCAGCTTAAATTCACTACTTGATACGCGTACCAAGTGCTCGGTGTAAACTAGAGCAATGCGAGCCTGCTCCAAGTTGTACGCAGCCATATAACAGATGCAAATTTAATTTTTCTTGTTCTTCCTGAGTGTATCGTCAAAATATAGTGACCCTCGAGAGTGCAGAGATTGAATTACTTTATAAATTTCTGACACATATTCCTTTAACCTATACTGCTCAACACAGAGCACTCTCCCCTCTTCCTCGCCCAGCGTGGGTACGCAATTCTCTACTTTACACCGAGCACTTGGTACGCGTATCAAGTAGTGAATTTAAGCTGATCAGCCAATGATTAAACACGTTCACTAGTTATTTACTATTTGATACGCGTACCAAGTGCTCGGTGTAAACTAGAGCAATGGCGGATAAACCATGTGAATCAAGTGACCAATCAAAATTGTGTTCGCCATTGGCGAATCTTTGATTATATGTCTTTAAATGCAGCTAGAAAGAACAGACCATTTATCTGTCCATGGCAAAATGTAATACTATAGCGCATGCGCTATAGCTTCTGCATTCTGCCTTATGGCTCCTGTAATTTTATGTGCTTCCACCTTTAAGGTGCCTTTTCATGCTGACGCTCGACGCTCATTTTTTAGCGTCAGAAAGTCACGTGACCATGATTGTCGCCAGCGACAACTGAAATCCATGAAAAAGGATACAGCGTCGAATTATAAGCGACAACTTAACCTATTAGCGATAGTATACACATACAGTATTCGGTGTTGTCATCTTGTTCATTAAAATTTGACATCGTTCTTGCTTCCAATATGTAAGTACAAAGAATAATAAAATAAGAGTTTATGTTTTAATTTAGAATTATTTTGTTTTTTTAAATGAAGGGAGAAAGGTAAACTTTGAATTGGCTTAGCTAAAAAACCTTATTTTTTTCCAGATCACGCATTAAAAATTAAGTGACGAGCATTAATATAGTATATTTAATTTGTATTAATATAAAAATGTCGTTTACATACAAATATAATACATGGCTAAATAAGTGTGTGACAATCATTAATAAGAAAAACAAGAAAATAAGCGGAAAAAAATACTCGCAGTATTAGCAATTCACGAATTACAAAAAGAACAAGTTTATCATGGAAAGCGATTTTGGGTTGAACCAATATTTAAAAAACGCCATATTCATGGATTTTATCACGCAATTTTTCCAGTTATGTCATTACATGAAAGTCGATTCAAGAACTATTTTCGCATGACAGCAACGCAATTTGAAGAATTATTATTTTTAATTGCTCCTTAAATTACTAAACAAACGGTGGTTCGAGAGCCAATTTCTGCTGAAGAACGATTATCAATGACAATAAGGTTAATTTCAAAAATATTATAATTATATTTTTTGTTTTTGTTTTTGAATGTATTAATAAACTTTAAATGTATTACAATTTTTATTATACAGATTCTTAGCATCTGGTGATTTTATGACATCTATCTCGTATCAATATCTCATTGGTTTAACAACTGTGAGTAATATTATTGATGAAACGTGTAATGCTATATGGAATAATCTTCAAAAGCAAGTACTTCCATCTTCTTTAACAAAAGAAGATTGGTTAAATATTGAACATGATTTTGAAGAATTATGGAATTTTAAACATTGTGTTGGAGCAATTGATGGGAAACATATATTGATACAGGTATATATAATATTATACATTACACTGCTAATATAATTTAAATATTATAATATAAAAAAAATTAATACAAAAAATAAATTTAATTTATATAATAATTTATTATATAAATTAAATTTATTTTTTGTATTAACATTTACGTGATATTTACTGCAGATCATAATTTATGATTTTTTAAAAATACAATTTATCAACACAATCAAAAATTTTTGCTGTAGTCTACTTGACACTACAAATGCTTTTACAAAATATAATAATATAAAGCTTTTTTTATATTAATCTTTTAAATTTAGATTATACATATTAAATGTTTATTTTATTGTAATTCGATCCTTTATTTAGATAATATAATTTGTAATATGTTAAATTATTATAAAATATATTAAATTATCGTAAAAATACATTTACATTTTTATTTTATTAACTAAATGTTTTATTTGCAAAGGTCATAATAATGATAGTATAATGATTTTGTGTACCGATTACTTCCCCTACAGCATGAAATATTGCTGCAACGTTGCAGAAATATTGCAATAGTGCATAATATAATCAATATTGCAGAAATATTGTAGCAATATTACAAATATAATATTCCCTAGCAAATGTTGCACAATATTGCAGCAATATTACAAATGTAATATTTCCTAACAGATATTGCACAATATTGTGGCAATATTATATTGCAACCGTGCAAAATTTATTTCCGTATAATCCGTATTTCTTAATCTAGAACTAACAATAAGTAATATTTTACATAGTTTTAAGGGACAAATAAAAAAATAGAGCAGGATATTTTTATTTTAAATTTTTATGTAAGATTAGAGCTAAAAGATACATAATGTGCAACAAATTCTGTAATCACGACAGCGTTGCGTCCCATACTAGATTGAGTGAAGCAAGTCCAGAAGATGTTCACTCTGACTTATATATATAATACATTAATTAAACATGTGTGAACCATACATGCATGTGTAATTCTAGCGTATAAATTGATCAGGATGGGCATTTTCTGGACTTGCTTCATTTTAATGCTTACTTAAATCTAGAATGGAACGATATTCGATATCCGTTGGTGTATGTTAATTTAATTAATTACTTTTTTAATTAATTTTTTATTGTTTTTTAATTAAATAATTTTTTTAATTATTGTGCCGTAACGGTATGACAATAAATTCATTTTCCGTTTTTCGTATAATACACATCTTACATATTATTTGATTAATTTAACCACCTGCAACATTTCCTTCATATTGCGCATTAACGTTTCAGAAATATTACAGCAATTTTACAAGAAATATTGCAGCAATATTGCTGAAATATTACAGAAATCTTACGGGGAATATTGCAGAAATATTGCAGACATATTGCACAATATTGTTTTGGAGCGGACATAGGAATATTGCTGCAATATTGCAGCAATATTTTCTGCAATATTCCAATCTTGCAAAATAATATTTCTGCAACGTTGCAGCAATATTTCATGCTGTAGGGGTTATTAGTAACAGTATACTAAAAAATGTTTTGCGATACTGAGTTTTAATAACATATTATTACGTTGTATTAAATTTATAACAACTTACAATTTAATACCAGAATACTAACACTTATAATTTTATATACTTATATTTTAATACTTACGGTGCATTCACATCTTGGCAGAAAGTAAAAAGCAGAAAACCAGAAATTCAGAATTCATGCTGGTAGTCCATTTCTGTTTAGAAAGAAAAGTGGAGCAGGATGTACTACCAGCATGAGTTCTAATTGATTTCTGCTTTTCTTCTTTCTACTTTTCTGCCAAGATATGAATGCTCTCTTATACTTATAATAAGTTAACACTGAATAATATTCAAAAATTTATTTGAAAATTAAATAGCTATTTATTTTTTTAGTGTCCTAATAATTCGGGTTTATCATACTTTAATTATAAAAATAACCACAGCATTGTTTTGCTTGGAATATGTAATGCAAAGTATATATTTACATTTGTGGACATTGGAGCTTACGGTCGACGCAGTGACGGTGGCATCTTTAAAGATTCCTTGATTGGACAATCTTTTGATAATAAGCAAATGAATTTACCAGAAGCAGAACCTATAACGTCAGATGGACAACCTTTACCATACGTACTCGTGGGAGATGAAGCGTTTTAATTATCAAATTACTTACTTCGACCTTACCCAGGGAGAGAAAATCTAACTGAAGATCGAATAATCTTTAATTATCGTCTTAGTCGTGCTAGAAGGACAATTGAAAACACTTTTGGCATTTTAGTGAGTAGATGGAGAATCTTAAGACGACCCATCATTTGTAATGTTAACAAAACGATGAAAATAGTTCAAGCAATAATATGTCTTCATAATTGGCTTTGTTTACAAGACATTGAGGAAAATCAATACGTACCTCCATCAATGATTGATCAAGATACTCCAAATGGTTTAATTCCTGGTTCTTGGAGAAAATGCACTGAAAAATGTGCACTTCGTGACATAACTAAATGCGGTACTAATACCAGTAGTTGTCAAGCTAAACAAATTCGAGAAGAATTTTGTCGATATTTTAACAATGAAGGAGCTGTACCATGGCAATTTAATCATTGTTAATATTTGTATATATCATGTTTTATTTCTAATTAAAGTATAAGAAACACTAATGATTAATTTGCATTTTTTAATTTTTTATGGTTATTTATATTATTTACTTATGAGCATATTATCGTTCAATCTTTATTTATTGTAATTTTGACTTTGTGAAAATAATAAAAGTGATATATATTTCATTTATCATTATTTATTTCCAAATCTAAATTGTTTTAAACTAGAATAATTATAAACCTATAAACGTAATATTTTATAATATAAATATATAATAAAAAATAAAATAATACATAATGTAATAAAAAAAATTATGTATGTTCTGCCAAAGCATCGTAAATTATGTCTAAAAACTTTTTCATTATTTCTCGGCGTTTGCGTAATTGCAATTCTCGCAACTGGCATCCTAACATTGACAAAAAAGCATCGATTTCATCTGGAACTGGAGGAGGTGGAAGATTAATAGGTAGGTCGTTATTGTCGCACAATGAGTTCGCAATTTTTTCTATTGCACTAGTAGACGTCTCCAAATTGCTTTTCTTTTTTTTATTCCGGAGCCCACAATCTATACAATATAAACAATAAGTCATATTACTATGTTAATAAAATGAGACCATTTATATTAGGATCAGGCTACAAATGACGAAGGAGTTCACGGTCATACAGAAAATACGGACATACAGATTCCCGGTACTTATATATATATATATTTTATATTCAATCAGTACATACTTGGTTCTATATTTTCAATAGAATTATCTTCAAAATCAGATGACTCTTTAATATTACTCACGGTGCTGTAAATATTACAATTATTATTATAGATTATAATATTAAATATAATATTTTTAACATTTATATAAAATATGTAATTCTTACGTTTTCAACAAGCAAGAATCTCGTAAAAATGTCATTGAGTCGTAATGAGGCCATTTATTTCCAGCGTCTTTTCGAGCAGACCCACTCGCACTAGTTTCTGATCTAATTATTCGTCGGTATGTGTCATGTAAACTTTTAAATTTTACTTTACATTCATTGGCTGTAATTTTTCCATTTAAAGCATTTGCTACTTCTTGTCATAAATTTTTGGTAATTTTTATGCTGCGTTGTGGTAATGGAAGTTTATAATTCCAGAGAGGCTCTCGTAACTGGACTTCTAAAATGAGAGTTTCCTCATCGTCATAATTAAGTTTTGCTTTTAACCCTTTATCTGAATTTCTTTCTTTTGCACAAGAATTTTGTTCAGATAATATTCCTTGTATTGGCGTAACAAAATCTAAACATAAAATTTAAATATATTATAGACAAAAAAGTTTTCACATTATTTTGATACAATTATTCAATTAATTATTTGTATTTTTCTTGTGCAATTGCGTTGTCACTGTTTGTTTTTTATTTGTGTTTGACACTCTGTTTTTTATTACGGTCACTCCATCATCTGCAAAATATTAAATAATATGTATCAAATAATAAATAAAAATATTTGTTAAGTAATAAATATAAAACATGTAGATTTTAACATATAACAAATATAAACAATAATTAACCTAATAAAGGATAAAAATACAGTGTATCAGGATCAGTTATATACTGTGTATAGCCTTGTAAGCACTCATGTTCTGCAATATCTGCTTGATCGCAGATTGTTTCACATAACCCACAAGTTTGGACGAGATTGATAGATTCATCCTAAAATGCATCAAATTTAAATAATACTACAAATATTTCTAAAATATTTCTAATTTACTATAGTATCTCTAACTTTTCTTATTTTATATTTTACTCTAATTATACTCTTTTAGTCGATCCTTGTAAAATTTTAAGGTTATAATATATATTTAAGATATATTATTTTGTATACTTTGATACAAGGCCATTATTAAAGATCGTAAATTGTAGAAAATTAATATTTACGTCAAAATCCATTTTTTATTATCGAGGCAAAATTTGAATCGGGATAATCAAAGATAATCCAGCGACCGACGCTAATTGTTAGACAAATTCAACTTCACTTCTTTGACGCTAGCGTCAAGCAGAATGGTCACGTGATCTTTTGGACGCTCTGAAAATGAGCGTCGAGCGTCAGCATCAAAAGGCACCTTTAGGATGGGATTCATAGACCGATCTTAAGCTCAAGCATTGTCTTAAGTCTAGCTTCGAGCCGACTTGAGACTTACTTAACCAATGAAATAACAGCATTGATGTCTCAAGATCGTGCTTAAGCTGGAACTTGAATAAGATTCGACTATGAATTCCGGCCTTAGTCTATACTTACTATGGCTTAGTTTACATCGTGCATTTGATACGCGTATCAGGGGCTCGATTCTTGAATTCATTCGCAAGAGAAACGTATTCGTAAATTCTGTTCTTACAGAAAAGTTGGAAATTTATTGGCTATCGTATGACTTTTAACCAATAAAATTGCAACTTTTCTGTTAGAGCGGGTATTTGCGCATACGTTTCTCTTGCAAATGAATTCAAGAATCGAGCCCCTGGTACCATATTCGTATCAAATTCGTACTAAATATTTAGTACGCACGATGTAAACGCTGCCGGATCAATTGGTACGAGCGTATTAAGTAGGAGTATCGTACTAAACTGATACGCGTACCAAGTGATACAAATGTCGATGTAAACGCATAAAACGCATTTTAGAGAGAATTTAGCAATTGAGCATAACCTCAGTGCTAAAATCTAAAAACCGGTGTGAAAATGTCTTAGTAGGAGACATCAACATGAATTAAATTTGTATTATATTTTTCACAGTACATGCTTAGTACATTCGATGTAAACGCGCCCGTACTAAGGCTTTGGTGCGCACCAAACTTAATACGCGTACTAAGGTTTTGACGATGTAAACTAAGCCTATGTCTATGGTCGAGATAATCGATCGTGTCATCTTATAAGTAACCAGAACCAGCTGTTATATTTGTCGGAGGATTTGTCGCAATTGTAAATTTGCGACCGTTCGGGATTTGTCGATCAGTCACGTTTATTTCTTAAGATATATATGGAAACACATAAGTGATTTTTTATCGTTGCTAAATTCTACGTTATATGTGAAACATGTCACGGCATCGAGATGTTCGTTCTATGAATTACTCCGACGGTAACCACAGCATGTGTTGTAAATCGTTTTATATCCCATTAAAATTATTTTATTAATCTTTACGAAGGACCTCTTTTAAAATAAACTCCGATTATGATTCTTTTTTGTTTTCTATACTGATACTTATTATGAAAAGTGGTAAAGTGATAACTTAACCATATTTAGATAGGTAGAAAATAATTTCTGGCTGATTCTTTTTGATGTGTCTTAAAAACAAAAAACATGTTTGATTTTTTTATATAGAGTATGATGGCTATGATGATGTCTACGGTCATTCAATGGAGGATGATTATTGTGTATCACCTAGTGGTATGTATTTCATACTTTTCTTTGTTATTCTTGATAAAGAAATATAATCACTAATAATAATTGTGAATATATGATGTATATATTACAGTGGAGCAGTTTTTATTTGATCGAAGCAAACAACAGAATATTGCTTCATTCATCACAGAACCAGATATCGTGGAAGATAATGAAGATACTGATGAATCTTTACCATCAACTAATGAGGAGAAATATAATCTTTCTGAATTAGAAAGGACAAAGTTAATATCTTGTTTGGAAACGATTAGAAATGTTATAGGAGACACAGTATCTGATTCTAAATTGAAGGAGAAAATTGTTCTGTCAAATTTTGATGCAAACATAGCACTCGATGCTATTTTGAAGGAGTTATCGCCAAAAAGAGTCATTAGTACATTTATTTTATTATAATAAACATGTTAAAACAAATATTGAAATAACATCAAAATAAAACAAATTTAAATATATTTACAGATTCTACAGTGAATAAGAAGCAATTGGAGCGGCATTCAGGTATATGTTGCACAAGATCTTATTTTATTTCCAATATATTAAAATGATGCAAATATTTGTGGAATTCCTTAATGACCTTACTTTTTTTTTTTCATGTTTCTTGTACTGGACTTCATCGGTAAGGTAAGGTGTTTCAGTTGATAAATCTAATGCATCTGTATTCACAATACCTAGATTTTCTTTCAAGAAAGAACATGATTTATCTAAAGATTCTACTTTGGCTATAAATCAACTGAATAATATAGATAGTTCAAAAGATACAAATCATTCCCTCAAAACTTTTTCATCACTAGCTGGACTTATTTCCTACCAAACAGGGTCCATAAATTCAGATATCACAAAAACAGCCCCACAGAACACAAACACACAATCTTTCAGTTCTTTAGGTGCCTTAACTGCAGATTATTTGCAAAAATCTAATTCATTTAATAATATAGACTCTCGAGAAAGACACCAATTGTCCATTCCGCAATTTGTTATCCCAAAATTATCAATTAAGAAAAAGGAGAGTAAGGAAACAAGGAATATACATTTGCCAAAATTCCATAACAATGAAAATAAAAGACAACCAATATCTACAAATATTTTGGACAAACATGAAATCGATTTACTCCAGAAAGATTTTTCCAATATGGATATCTTATCAAAAAGCAATATTGTAAAAGAAGTAAAATTGGAAGAACGACTTAAAAATTCAGTTAGTAGTATTATAAATGAGATTTGTATTCCATCATCTGACGATTGGGTGGATTTGAGTACTGCTTTAAAGAAAGAATTTCCAACTGACAGCACTTTTTGCAATGCTAATTTGACTACTTCAAGAAAGTTATATCACAATACGCACAATTTAGAAATATATCTTGAAGATGACAATAGGGTAACACCAAATGTGCTACCTGTCACTTTAAATTTATGTACCTTGAAATATGTTAAACTTCAATACACAAAAAAGAACGTTTCGGTATTTGGAAAAACTTTATGTAAAAAGTGGAAAACAAAAAAACCTGTTTTTAAAACCACTGTACATTTTAGCAAAATTAAACCTTTCGGTTTTTCTATTCCATATAAAAATTCAAATTGATTTTAGATATATATATAAGAATAAATAAATGAAATAGAACAAAATATGTAATGTACATATATTTAGGGTACCAATACTTTTTTGGAAAAAATATAAAATAAGTATATACACAGTAACGGAATAATTATATTTTAATTATATATCTTTAGCATTATGACTGTACATTTTTTATTCTCTTGTATACATAATACAGAGATTTGAAGAAAATATTGCACAAAATGTTTTTAAAAGAATATATCACTGTATATATACAGTATATAGTACATACATATACTGTATGTACAACAAATAAATAATACATTGTACATTATAAAATGTAACAATATTTATAATTAGTATTATATTTGTACTATTACAGCACAATTGTGTGTAGTATGACTTTTACATTTTATATATGTATACCTTATGTAATTTTATATTAATAATGTAGTCATATACGATGATTGTACTTTCCTTTCGTATAATGTAGCATAGCTGAGAATAAATTTTATGATAGGTAGCAAATTATCACCGAAACCTACGTTACAAGTTACAACACCATCTACTGTAAAGGTCGTTCCAACCGGGACAAAACCTGTTGTGAAGGGTTTTGACTTAAGTAATGTAGAAAACACAGAATTATTGAGTCCGCGTTGTGAGAGTCCGTCTTCCAATCGAAATAGTCCCGAGATCAAACGCAAAGAGGATATCATACAAAAGGAAAAAAGAACAATCTCGTCGAAAACGAATAGTCCAAGATGCCAGTCACCTGTATCGGGCCTGTATCCAGAATTAGATTCCAAAGTAAAATCTAGTACATCTAACGAGAATAGTAAAGTGGATATTGAAGCGATATACAAAAGCAAAAGAAGCGATAACAAAGAACAGCTTCATTTAGTGGTTGTTGGACATGTTGATGCTGGAAAAAGTACATTGCTTGGGCGACTACTTTGTGATTTAGGTCAAGTGCCACAGAGACTCATCCATAAATATCAACAAGAGAGCAAGAAAATAGGAAAGCAGTCGTTTGCTTATGCTTGGGTATTCGATGAGACTGGTGAAGAAAGGTGAATATGCATCATATTATAGAGTCATCATAAGAAAATATACCAGTTATAATGCATCTTTAATAGAGAGCGAGGAATAACAATGGACATAGGTCACTCCAAGTTCGAAACAGACACAAAATCTATCACTCTCCTAGATGCACCGGGCCATAAGGATTTTATTCCAAATATGATAACTGGTGCTACACAAGCAGATGTAGCTTTATTGGTGGTAGATGCAACCAGAGGCGAGTTTGAAACTGGTTTTGATAGTGGGGGACAAACGCGCGAGCACGCCCTATTATTACGCTCTTTAGGTAATCCTCTAGTTTTCATGATTTTGATTGTAAAAAAAATGTGTATTCAATATCGATTTTGATGTATTTATAATTTTGCATTTTTAAAAAATATTTAGGAATATCGCAACTGGCAGTTGTTGTTAATAAGCTGGATACTGTAAATTGGTCTAAGGATAGATTCAATGAGATAGTAGACAAAATGAGTGTGTTCTTGAAACAAGCTGGCTTCAAGGACACTGTCACTTTTGTACCTTGTAGCGGTTTGTCTGGAGAGAATGTTGTAACAAAATCAAAAGAGCAGCTCTCCAAATGGTATCGTATCTCAATATTTCGCAGACTTGCTTTTATTTATTTCTTACGCAATAATTTTGCAGGTATACCGGATATACTCTGGTCAATGTTATTGATAATTTCAAATGCCCAGAACGGCCTATAAATAAGCCATTCCGTTTTTCGGTAAACGATATATTTAAAGGTACCGGATCTGGATTCTGTGTGTCTGGTCACGTTGAGACTGGTATGGTGTCTTTGGGTGACAAAGTTTTAATACTACCTCAAAACGAAATCGCAGTTATTAAAGGTTTGTAAATTAATCTTTTATTAGACCTATAATGGATTATCATGTAGAGATCATATTAAATACTTTTTAATGTATCTTAGGTCTCCAGTCGGATGAAGTTCCAACAGCAAATGCGTTTGCCGGTGATCACGTCGCGCTGACATTAGCGGGGATCGAGCAGCAGAATGTGGGTATCGGCGATATCATTTGTAATCCACAAAATCCAATATCCGTAACGACCTGCTTTCAAGCGCATGTTGTTATATTCGCGATAGCGAAACCGATTACGAAAGGGCTTCCAGTAGTGATGCATCAACAATCTTTGGTACAACCGGCGATTATCACGAAATTAATAGCGCAACTTCATCGAAGTACCAGCGACGTGATCAAGAAGAAGCCACGTTGCTTACCAAAGAACTCTAGCGCGATTATTCAAATTGCAACGCAAACACCAGTCTGCATGGAATTGTATAAGGACATTAAGCAATTAGGAAGAGTTATGTTACGGTTAGAAGGTGTCACTATTGCAGCTGGTTTGATTATTAAAATTTTGTAATTCTGATGAGATATTAATGAAGTTTCGAATAATGTAACGTAATTTATAAACATTAGAAATATTTTGTTTAAATCATATTTCCATCACATGAAATGATGTAAACTCTATAGGTTGTTAGTTTATGTACAACAGTACAGAAAACTTTACTCAATTATTCAAGACTTTTTCCTTTTAGTGTAAGTTTTACACACACACACACACACACGTGTGTGTGTGTATTTGTAATTGTTTGTACCTTAAATAAGTTGTAAAACTAATTTGGCACATTCATTAAAGATATGATTACATTATTTCTTACAATTTATAACTGCATTCTGA
This sequence comes from Monomorium pharaonis, assembly GCF_013373865.1. Taxonomy (NCBI): domain Eukaryota; kingdom Metazoa; phylum Arthropoda; class Insecta; order Hymenoptera; family Formicidae; genus Monomorium; species Monomorium pharaonis. The sequence goes on along the minus strand of NC_050468.1, from coordinate 3,704,025 downwards.
TATTCATTATCAATGTTGAAAATCTACAGGATATATATATCACAGATTTTCAAAATTAAGTGACCAGAACACAGCCTCTCAATTATTTTTCATATTATTTATTACTGATTGAACTTTTCATAATTATACATCATCAAAGAAATAATCCTAAATTATTAAAGTCTTATATGTATCTTTGTATGTAAATATATTACGATGCTTATGAAATTAATATTTTATAAAAACCACAAAAATGTAATGAATTATAATCATAATTTTAGACATTAAATATATCCACAAATTCTTATCATAACAAAAAATACTAGATAAATTGATACAAATATAATTATTCATCTCTGAATTATATCAATTTCAATACTAGTTATACTCGTTTTTTCTAATATTAAAATGTATATAACAAAGTCAACTATGTATCTCGTGCGCTCATATTAACATAAATATATAAAAAATAAAATATTTCTTGTTTTAATTTTTTCATCTTGCACAACTGCTACAACCTCCAAAAAATGGAATGTCAACATTGTTTCCTGTGTTTGGTCTACCAAGTCTACGTGTTGAAAGACGTGGCCTATATATAAACCAATTATAAAAGTTATTCTTATATATTCATCGTTTAACAGATGTCTCAAGAAGATATCATACCCAGAACCTGGACGATAATCCCTTGAATTTTGACCTGATTCATTCATGCCAGGATTGATTAACGTCTGAAAACTATTTTTAACTTTACGTTAAGCACAGAAAAAAGAAAGAACCAATGTAATCAATCAAAAAATCATAATTTATCATACAGCATTGGAGATGATTATTATACAAAATTATAACACTTACAACATGATAATCATATAAATTATTCCTGTAAAAAATCCAAGAACTCTCCTTAATCCCCATGGTGTAGATTTTACCACATCACCATCTACAAATAAATTATTACGTATGACTTCTGTTGTCCTTTGTACTTTTTTTGAAGTTTAATGTGTATGAATATCTGACATTTTTTATTGTATTTTGGTTCCTTTGTACATGAAAATAGTAAGGTTAGGTTAGGTTAGGTTATATAGTGCATTACCGCCAGTTACATAAACCATATTCGAAGCAACACGTTCGTCGAAAGAAAAACTGATAAAGAACCAAAGTTTCCTCTACTATCAATTCTTCAATTTTTGTGACGTATAATTCTGCACACGATTACTATGCGAAACACAGCGTTAAAAAAATATAAGAGTCACAGAGAAGGTTGAGAGCATATATGTAATAAGACTATAGCATTGTTCGTTTTGTCCATGATGGAAATATGGAATTAGAAAGGTGAAGCATTGCGCATAATGGCTGCCGTTTCTATTTCGACCAATTAGGTGCATGCACCAATGCAAGCCGCGAATTTTAAAGAAAATTTGTGCGATACGAAATAAAAAACTTCATTTATAAGTTAATATTTATTATTTTTATATATTTACGTCTAATATATTTTTTTATACCTATAAATATCATATTACATAAAAAAAGAAAGGATAAAACTAATATAAAATTTTAGTTTGTATATAAATCCCAGGTAGCAAGCCCACGTCATTTTGACGTCCCAAAATGGTCATATCTGGTCATATATCGTCAAAATGATCATTTTTTTACATGGCCTAAAATTGACGTCATGATGTGACGTCATTTTGAAATCATATTTCAGTCATGATCTGACGATTATTTTTCCAGACAGCACGCATCCAAGATCGGGACAAAAAGACGTCAATGACCTAGTTTACACCGAGCACTTGGTACGCGTATCAAATAGTAAATAACTAGTGAATGTGTTTAATCATTGGCTTAGTTTACATCGTGCATTTGATACGCGTATCAGGTACCATATTCGTATCAAATTCGTACTAAATATTTAGTACGCACGATGTAAACGCTGCCGGATCAATTTGGTACGAGCGTATCAAGTAGGAGTATCGTACTAAACTGATACGCGTACCAAGTGATACAAATGTCGATGTAAACTCATAAAACGCATTTTAGAGAGAATTTAGCAATTGAGCATAACCTCAGTGCTAAAATCTAAAAATCGGTGTGAAAATGTCTTAGTAGGAGACATCAACATGAATTAAATTTGTATTATATTTTTCACAGTACATGCTTAGTACATTCGATGTAAACGCGCCCGTACTAAGGCTTTGGTGCGCACCAAACTTAATACGCGTACTAAGGTTTTGACGATGTAAACTAAGCCATTGGCTGATCAGCTTAAATTCACTACTTGATACGCGTACCAAGTGCTCGGTGTAAACTAGAGCATTAAGACGTATTTTAGACACGGTCTAAAGTGGTGTCTACAATGAGATTTAAGGCGTAAGGCATAAGTATATTATATAAGCATATTAAATTCAACTTTAAGACTGATATTCATAGTCAAATCTTATTTCAAGATCGTCTCAAGCAATGTCTTAAGATGCTAATACGGCTCTGTGATTGGTTGATGGCATCTTAAAACAGTACTTAAGATGATCTTAAATATAAGATCCGACTATGAATACCGGCCTATGGCTGCGTTCCGATATTCACTGCTAGTACTGAAAATCTATAGTTTACGTCACATATACTGTAGATTTTCAGTACTGACAGTAAATATCGGAACGCAGCCTATAACATCCTGAATGAGAGATATTAAAAAAAATTATATATAGATTATAAATATTTATATATAGATTTATAAATTTATATTGGGAGGGAGGGATTTTAAAAATAATTTTTATGAGATTTTTAATGATTTTATAAGTAATTAAAATTATAGGAGAAATAAAGATAATGTTTTTAAAAATAACGGTTTTTCTACAATTACTGCGCACAAAAAATGCACAAAATCTAAATTCATCATGTACTGTACAAAAACAGAATAATAAATGTACTATAATTTTTCTTAGAACGTATGATCTATATAGTTAACTATCTAATTAACCATTTGGACGCTTCGAAGTATTAGTGCTAAATAGATCGCAATTTCCATCAAATTATTAAAGTTATGGAAAAAGATAAATTTAACAATGAAATTAATAAGTAAATAAATTAATGCTATTTATTTTTAATGTTTTGCAAAATTTAATTGCTTTTATAAAAAATAATATAGTTGCGTCAGTTTATAACATATAGGTATATGTAAACAATAACAAGTAGTCATATCGATGATTCAAATTGGCGTAGCAGGTAGAGTACAAGGTTCGTCATCCTAAGGTCTCGGGTTCAAACCTACCAGCGGCAAGTAAAAATAAAATAAAATAATATAATTTAAATTTAATTAATTAATAAAAATTTGTCCTAAATTTAGTATGTGCTGTTGATAAAAATAATTTTAAAAAAATGAAATTTTTATTTTATTTTATTTTTCTCTACTTGCATTAAAGATATCCGATTTAAGAAATCTTTTAGATATCAGTTTCATAATATCTTTCTTTTCTCAAAAAACGACGCATTACTCAGGTAGCAAGCTCACGTCATTTTGACGTCCCAAAATGGTCATTTACTGACTATTCTTGACGTCACGAAATGACGCCCTTATGACGTTAAAATGACGGTCGAATGTCACAAATTCCTGACGTCATGAAATGTACCATATTTTGACGTCATGGAATGACGTGAACAATATGTTGTCAAAAAGATCTCTAAAAGATATCCTGTTTTTGAAAATAATAACATAAAGAGACTTTTAAAAGATAACATATAATGTCAGAATGTTAACCAATGCGTCGTTTTTTGAGAACAGAAAGATATCATGAAACTGATATCTAAAAGATTTCTTAAATCGGATATCTTTAAACTGCAACTAAAGAAAAATAAAATAAAAATTACATTTTTTAAAAATTATTTTTATCAACAGCACATACTAAATTTAGGACAAATTTTTATTAATTAATTAAATTTAAATTATATTATTTTATTTTATTCTTACTTGCCGCTGGTAGGTTTGAATCCGGGACCTTAGGATTACGAACCTTGTACTCTAGCTGCTACGCCAATTTGACTCATCGATATGGGTACTTGTTATTGTCTACATATACCTATATGTTATAAACGGACGCAATTATATTATTTTTTATAAAAGCAATTAAATTTTGCAAAACATATTAAAAATAAATAGCATTAATTTATTTACTTATTAATTTCATTGTTAAATTTATCTTTTTCCATAACCTTAATAATAAAGGATAACATTTTCAAGAAACTTAAATGAAATTCTTCAATGAGATATCTCACCCAGACAGCACATGTAGATTATGAGAACGATAATAGGATATTGCGAAAGTATATTGCAATATTCGTATAATATTAGAGATACGTCTGTGATATGGCGAGTATATACTCATAACGTACTATGTCCGCGTTGCCTTATCCCATAGAATTTCGCTGGCAGTTTATCAGAATATACCGAATATGTCTTAAGAATGTTATATGTCTAAAGTATATCTTCAGTATATTCACAATATGTCTACAGTATGTTCACATTATATGGGCTCATGCATAATGAGAGGAATAAGGAACAAGGAATTAAACATACAGAATTAGCAAGAAGAAATAAGAAGAGGAATTAATCATTTCGCACATCAGGAAGCTATCGCAAAAAATGATGCGTAATATCTGTTGAATACGCTGGGGTGCTTTGGGAAATTATGCTCAGATAATTGTAGGTTATAACCTAAATAATATATGTATATATACAATATATATATATATATATTATTATAGTTTACGTTACTATATTATATCTTATATACATACCAGAGTTATCTGGGCGTAATTCCTGAGAAAACCACGTTGTCCGTGAGTTCGTGTTCGCACGTTCACACCCTACACTTCACCACGTGTCTGCATCACACGGCAGACGAAAATGCGTAACGTTACAGATCATAGATAGCGTTGACATGATTCACTTTCGATATTACGCGGATATTTTGGAAATATGTGATAGATATACATGAGATATATCATAGGATATTTTACGGATGTTTTGAGTATATTAGATATAATCTCAGTATATTCAGTAGGAGTTGCGAAGTTCAGTCGCTATATTCTAAGTTTATCTTGAGGATATATCAAAATGACATTCTACTGAGACGTTATATGAATGTTTTACGTATATTCGGTATGATCACAGTACATTACGTATGAGAATATAATATTCGTACGATATCTGGTGCTGTCTGGGCAAAGACCGCTCTTAGTAGACGTCTTTGATAAATGTTACCATTTTGACATCATTTCCAAGATTAAAGTTAAATATAATATACTTATACCCACTAAACACCAAGTTACATGTAACGTACCTGTTAGTTGTAATTTCCCACTCAACAATGTAATTGTAATATAACACGTGTGTTATATTGCAATTATATTATTGAGTGGGAAATTACAACTAACAAGCACGTTACATGTAACTTTGTGTTTGCTGGGTATAATATACTAATGCCTTACGCCTTAAATCTAAATGTTTTCTTAAAAAAGTTCTCTTAAAGTTAAATATAATATACTTATACCCACTAAACACCAAGTTACATGTAACGTACCTGTTAGTTGTAATTTCCCACTCAACAATGTAATTGTAATATAACACGTGTGTTATATTGCAATTATATTATTGAGTGGGAAATTACAACTAACAAGCACGTTACATGTAACTTTGTGTTTGCTGGGTATAATATACTAATGCCTTACGCCTTAAATCTCATTGTAGACACTGCTTTAGACCGTGTCTAAAATACGTCTTAATGACGTCTTTATGTCCCAATTTTGGATGCGTGCTGTCTGGGAAAATAATTGTCAGATCATGACTACGAAATGACGTCACATCATGACGTCAATTTTAGGTCATTTAAAATGGTCATTTTGACGACATATGACCAGATATGACCATTTTGGGACGTCAAAATGACGTAGGCTTGCTACCTGGGTAGTTAACATTCTGACATTATAATATTATCTTTTAGAACCCAGGTAGCAAGGTGACGTCTAATTGACGGCACTTTTTGGTCATTTTATGACGAACCAGACGTCATAATGTCGAGATAAAATGACGTCTAAATGTCGTAAAACTGACGTACATTTGTCTCATCTTAACGACGTCATATATTGACGTCAAAAATACGTCATTATTTTCATATTATTGACGTCATTTTCAAGAAGCTAGTATCGTACATTTGACGGTATTTTATTGTTATTTTTATGAAAAAACATAGGTTTTTAGGTTACATTTAATAAAGACGACATTTTAACGTCATTTTTATGACTATCCCAGGTAGTAAAAGCCGTTATTTTGACGTTTTAGAAAATATTTCGGGTACATGTCCTATATATGCAGTACTTGCATTATGAAAATATCAAAATAACATAATTATAATGTAAAAAAAAATCTACGTTGTTTCTCAAGAAGCATCATGACCCACCACACCATAGTCACGTTTGGAATTGCCTAACTTCCGCGGTTACCCATCCAACTCTGAACCGCCGTCGACGTTGCTTGACTTCGAAGATCGTACGCTACTTAGCCCTTCGTGATGATCCATGAACACTTGATGATCATGAATACATATTTGTTATAGATCAGTTCAATAGATGCGAGAAACATGAAATTTGTAGTTAACTAATATTTTTATAAATAAATATAAATTTACAGTTTTTTTCCTGATTTTTACATATGCAAAATAACATGTGGAATAACTTATAAAAATATGTTTTTGCTCTGTTCTTTTGATAAAGCTAAATTATACCTCAGACAAAACGCAATATTTATAAAATATTTATAAAATATTTATAATATTTATTTAAATATTTTATAAATATTTATCTAAATATTTTATAAATATTTTGGTGGTCTTAGATTTGACAAATCATAAAGATTTATCATAAATATTATAAAAATATTTATGAAATATTTATAAATATTTACAAAATATTACTTATACAAATATTTATCTTTTATTTATCATAAATATTATATAAAATATTTAATTTATATTTTAATATGTTGAATAAAGATTTTTTTTTCGTATATATAAAATATGTGTAAAATATTTATATAATATTTTGAAAAAATAAATATTAATAAATATTAATAAATATTTATCATAAATATTATGTGCTGCCTGGGATGATTCTAAAATATTGATAGTATTAATTATATAAAATATTATATTAATTTTAATAATGTTGTTTATTAACTGTAACGTCGGAATTGCGTAGACCGATGTCCGGCACGCTGCGACGTGTTAGGACATGTCAGACCGCGTCATGTCAGGCGCGAAAGGTCGAGAAACTCATGCGACGAAACGCCCGCCCCCGCGAATCCCGAACGAATTGGGAAAAAACCGTCTTGAGTCGATTGGCCGGACCAAGTGATCGGAAAATCATATATAAGCAGCGTCCGCCCGGCCCAGCGGGGTCATTCCGCGGCTATTGTTCACCCGTGACCATCGTTTACTTGAAATATATTACGAATTACGTGTTATGTCCTGACTTTCATCCTGCCTTTCCTGACGAATATCCTTACAATCTCAGAAGTGGGATTCGAACCCAAGATCTATCCTCAGTGCCAAGTTAGTGATCGCGGTGACGCGTGTTTAAGATTCCGCAATTACGAAACTGTTACGTTACGAAAGAATCTCGTGTTAAGTCTCGCGAGTTACGTACGGAGTGCGGCAAGCATTGAGTTTATGAAGACGAGTCCATTAAGCAGCGGGTGAACATTCAATTCTTGCCAAGATGAGCGCTCTCACAGTGGTGGAACTTAAAGAGAAACTTAAGAGAAGGAATCTATCGACGGCCGGCGCGAAGAATGAGCTAGTACGACGATTATTAGATGATGGGGTACTGCCGGAAGAATTATGCATAGCCGGACCCAACAAATTAAGCGAAGCATGCGAGAGACAAAACGATGGATCGCACGTGGAAACAAGCGCTACGACCGCCGAGTCACCTCACCGAGAAATCGAGTTTTTACGAAGAGAAAAAGACCTGGCGGAACGAGAGGCTGAGCTGCTACGAAGAGAGCTAGCGCTCCTGAGGATGACGCCGCAACCGGAAAGAGACACGCCTTTTAGATCCGGCGTGAGAAAATGGAAGGAGCTCGAGAATTTGGTTGGAACGTTTGACGGAAACGGCCTCGACCTTGATAGATGGGAGAGGCAGATACGAAACTTACTCGCTTCATATACTCTAGACGACCACCAGGCGAAGGCGCTCGTATGCAGCAGGCTAACGGGCAAGGCCTTAAAGTGGTATCATTCTAGAGCCGACTGTGTCGAGTTAAGTTGCGAAGACCTTTTACGGGAAGTGAGAAGGATGTACGGCCAAAGATCGGATCCCTTAGCCTTACGACACGAATTAGAGGCCAGGAAGTGGAACGCGGGTGAAACCTTCGCGGATTACCTCCACGATAAGGCGACGCTCGCCAACCGTATACCAGTTGCGGACTACGAGCTTATCAGTTACGTTATCGAGGGCATCCCTAGTCAAGAGTTACGTACGCAGGCGAAGGTGCAGCAATACGAAACAATAGACGCGATGCTCACTGCGTTTGCAAACGTGCCGTCACCGAAGGAAGCGTCCCGTCGGCAACCGGTGGAGAAAAATAAGTCGCAGAGCAAGGAACAACGAGCATCGAAGGAGACGGACGTGCGGAAGTGCTATAACTGCAACGAAGGCGGCCACATTGCAGCAGATTGCCCGAAGCCTAAGAGAGAGCGGGGTTCGTGCTTCAAGTGCGGGAAATTCGGCCACCGAGCGACCCAGTGCAACCCTCCGACGGATGTCAATTACGTGGACCACGAGCGACCAGCAGACGACGATTTCCGACGAACTGTAGACTTACAGATAAGTAAAGAGAGCGATAATTTTAAGATGAATTTAAGCGCGCTTATTGATTCCGGTAGCCCGATCTGTTTTGTAAAAGAGTGTTATGTCCCGCGTGATTATGTTATGACCGAAGTAAGTCGCGATCGATTTTGCGGACTAAACGGAAGCGGTTTAGAAGTAATCGGTTGTGTAGAGGCGGAACTTGTTTTCGAGTGCAAGAAATATAATGTCACGTTGCGCGTAGTACCGAACAGGACGATGCAAAGTCCTATGGTTTTAGGCCGCGATTTTATGAGCATGGCGAAACTTTTATTAAGAAGCGAGATTAAGACCGAGGTTGACGAAATTATGAGTATTGAAATAGCCGAAGACGAATTACGCTTAACGTCGCGAGATATGCGTATCAACGAGGATCTTTCGATTGAGGTGAAAGCGCGAGCACGCGAAATGTTCGACAGATGTTATGTTTATGCCGAAAGACCCCCGACGCCCGCGACAGAAAACACCCTGAAACTCATTCTTACGAACGAGAAACCGTTCTCTTGCACGCCGCGCAGACTTTCCTATCATGAAAAAACAGTGTTACGATCTATTTTAGATGAACTTACGTCGAAAGGTATTATTAGGGAAAGTATGTCGGAATACGCATCGCCCATTGTTTTGACAAAGAAGAAAAACGGGGAAACGAGAATGTGTGTCGATTTCCGGACATTGAATAAAAAAATTACGGCCCGCGATAATTTTCCCTTGCCACTGATCGAAGATCAATTAAGCTTGCTAGCGGGGAAAAAATATTTTACGACGCTTGATCTCAAAGACGGATTTTTTCATATACGAATGCACGAGGACTCAGTTAAATATACGTCGTTCGTCACGCCCCTCGGGCAGTATGAATATACAAGAATGCCTTTCGGGTTGAAAGGTGCCTCTCTTACGTTTCAGCGCTACGTTACTCGGATTTTTAAAGAACAAATTGACGCCGGTGAGATATCAATATACTTAGACGATTTTCTTATCGCGACCGAAACGGTGGAACATCATTTTTCTATATTAGAGAAGACTTTTAAGCTCCTCGTGGCGAACTGTTTAGAATTGCGGTTAGACAAGTGCCAGTTTTTCCAAACAAAATTAAACTATCTGGGGTATACAGTAACCGGCGAAGGCATTCGGCCAACGATCCAAGGTATCAAAGCTATAAAAGCGTTTCCGGTCCCGCGAAATGTTCGAGACGTGCAGAGTTTCTTAGGGCTATGCTCTTACTTTCGAAAATTTGTAGAAAGTTTTTCGGTCATTGCTAAGCCACTTTATGAACTAACGAAAAAGGACGTAGAATTTAAGTTTAGGGAAGAGGAGCAACGAGTTTTTGAGACGCTGAAAGATCGACTAATAAACGCGCCTATATTAAGTATATATTCCCCACAAGACCGGACCGAATTACACTGCGACGCGAGCGCGGCGGGTTTCGGCGCGATTTTGTTACAAAAGAAGACCGATCGAAAATTGCATCCCGTTTTTTATTTTTCGAAAAGAACGACGGAAGTTGAATCGCGATATCATAGTTATGAACTCGAGACTTTGGCGATTATATACGCTCTCCGCCGTTTCCGAACATACTTACTCGGATTAAAATTCAAAATTATAACCGATTGTCAAGCCTTAAGCCTTACGTTAAATAAAAAAGAAACGAACCCCCGCATTGCACGATGGGTCTTAGAGATGCAAAATTATGATTATGTTCTAGAGCATAGACCGGGTTCCCGTATGTTACACGTAGACGCTCTTAGTCGCCAGATATTTGTAGTCGAGGATAACACTTTTGACCGAAATCTCGCGTTATGCCAAAGTGACGATCCCTCGATCGCCGAAATACGTAAAAAATTAGAACAGTCCGAACACAAGTTATTCGAGATGAGAAATGGATTAATATATAGGAAGCATCAAAGACAGCTTTTATTTTATGTTCCGAGCGCATTAGAAAGAAGCGTTATACATAAATATCACAACGATATGAGCCACGTCGGCACTGAAAAAACTATGCGCGGTATATTAAATAGCTACTGGTTCCCAGAAATGAGAGAAAAGGTTAGTGCTCACATTAAAAGCTGCTTGAAATGTATCGCGTTTAAGCCCGACTTAGGAAAATCCGAAGGGTCACTGCACAGCATACCGAAAGGTGACGCGCCGTTTATCACTTTACACGTTGATCATTTAGCCCCAGCGTCAAGATCGAACGTGTCCTCGAAACGTTACATTTTCGCGGTTATTGACGCGTTTACTAAGTACGTAAAATTATATGCCACTAAAACCACAAATACGTTAGAAGTTATAAGAAATCTCCGCACGTACTTTGAATATTATAGCCGCCCGTTACGCATCATTTCAGATCGTGGTAGTTGCTTCACCTCCCGCGAATTCGAGGATTTTATGAAAGAGCAAAACATACAGCACATTAAGATAGCGACCGCTTCGCCTCAATCGAATGGTCAAGTTGAGAGACTTAATCGCACGATACTTCCCATGATTGCCAAATTAGCGGACGAACGAAATACTCATTGGAGTAATGTACTCAAGACTGTAGAATTTACGATTAATAATGTTGTGTCGAAAGCTACTAGCGAGTGTCCGAGTGTGCTGCTCTTTGGTGTACGGCAACGCGGAACTGTAACAGACGAGTTGCGCAATTCTTTAGAGATTAGTGGACGAACCAATGCGCCTCGTGAATTACCGCGTATACGGGAGCAGGCCGCTAAACAAATTCAGAAAAATCAATGTGCGAACAAGCGAATTTACGATCATCGTCATAAAGCGGCGAGAAAATATCAACCCAGAGACAAAGTTATGATAAGAAATTACGACAGCACACCAGGCGCTTCGCAGAAATTGATACCCCGCTTCAAGGGGCCGTATCAAGTCGATCGCGTACTCCGAAATGATCGTTATGTATTAAAAGATGTTGAGGGATTTCAGTTGTCGCAAGTACCGTATAAAGGCACATGGGAGGCAGCGAATATGCGACCCTGGATTCCAGGCTAGAATAAGCCCTTAGCGAATAGAGTGTACATATTTTCCTTTTTTTCATTTTTACCATTAGATTATAAGAAATGTGTATTTCCTTTTATGTTTTTGTACTTTGTTATGCGTTAGAAACTAATCGGGACGATTAGTCGTCAGGCTGGCCGAATTGTAACGTCGGAATTGCGTAGACCGATGTCCGGCACGCTGCGACGTGTTAGGACATGTCAGACCGCGTCATGTCAGGCGCGAAAGGTCGAGAAACTCATGCGACGAAACGCCCGCCCCCGCGAATCCCGAACGAATTGGGAAAAAGCCGTCTTGAGCCGATTGGCCGGACCAAGTGATCGGAAAATCATATATAAGCAGCGTCCGCCCGGCCCAGCGGGGTCATTCCGCGGCTATTGTTCACCCGTGACCATCGTTTACTTGAAATATATTACGAATTACGTGTTATGTCCTGACTTTCATCCTGCCTTTCCTGATGAATTTCCTTACATAACCAATCTTTAAATACTGATAGTTATAGGTAGCAAGGTGTCGTCCACTAGACCTCAATAATTTGTCATTTAAGGTCAAATCGTCAATTATTACAAAGAATTATAGTTAACGTCAGTAATTAGTCACTAATAAAATCTTATTAATACGTCGTAAAATGATCAATTAACTGACGTTATTAATTAGTCAAGAATATGACGTCGGAAATACGTTGTAGGATGGATAAATGACTGACGTAATTAATAGGTCAAAAAATGACGTTACTATTACGTCTTAATTTGGTAACATGACGTCTGCGACCTTAAATGACGAATTATTGACGTCGTATTAACGTCACCTTGCTACCTGGGAAGTCTCTTTATGTTATTATATTCAGAAACAGGATAATTTAAGAGATTTTTTTGACTACATATTGTCACCTCATTCCATGACGTCAAAATACGGTACATTTCATGACGTCAGGAATTTGTGACATTCGACCGTCATTTTAACGTCATAAGGGCGTCATTTTGTGACGTCAAGAATAGTCAGTAAATGACCATTTTGGGACGTCAAAATGACGTGAGCTTGCTATCTGGGGAGACGTTATATGAATGTTTTACGTATATTCGGTACGATCACAGTACATTCCATATGAGAGTAAAATATTCGCACGATATCCGGTGCTGTCTGGGGATCATTTCTTAGAAAAAACAATAAACAATAAAGAAAAAAGAATTTTGAAATTTATGACAAAATCATTTGTTATAAGGAAACAAAGGAAGTTTAAAATTTATGATAGGGTCATTTGGATAAGGAGCCAAAATCCATAAAAAACTAGGGGAGAATGTTGGCAATGATGGAAAATCTCTAGAATCCATAAATTTATTTCTGAAGTTGACAACACTGTGGTGCTTTCGGGAGTAGCATAGGATGACCTCTGTGAAGTTAGCCAGCCAACTTCAGCTTTAACAATTTTCACCAATTGGTATCGTTTGGTGGTCGTTTGGTGGTGTTTGGTGGTCCAGTCCCATCGTTTGGTGGTTAGCCGTTCTCCTGTAATATCAAAAATAAAATTTGGGTGTGAAGTTAGCCCGACATTGTTTATTTTTGCACCAATTTTAATTTCAAGTAGCTCATTCGATTCGGAATCGTTTGGTGGTCACGAATATGCTAATGAAATCGTTTGGTGGTCAACCGTTTTCGTAGAAATTATAAAAAAGCGTTTTTGAGTATCTCTAGTTTTGGTCACACTGGAAATTCCCCACATGAATATTATTTATCATACAAATTCATTTTCAAAGGCGTCATCAGATGTAAAATCGTTTGGTGGTCACGAATAAACTAATGAAATCGTTTGGTGATCATCCGTTTTCGTAAAAATTTGAAAAAACCGTTTTTGATTGGCATCATTGTAAACTCACTAGAGAGATATTATTTTTCATACAAATTCACTTTCAAAGGCATTAAAGCGGGTCACACACACTTTCCGTAGAACGTAACAGTAAGGTTTTGACCAATCACGTACTTGATTTAGTCGCTTACTGTTACGGTCGCCCAATCCAACATGTCGAAATCTTACTGTTACGTTCTACGGAAAGTGTGTGTGACCAGCTTAATGGATGTAAAATCGTTTGGTGGTCACGAATATATTAATTAAAACGTTTGGTGGTTTATCTCATCGGCAAAAAACCTGAATGACGCGTGCAATTAAATATTAAATATAACACTTAAATTTTTCTAGGGAGTTATACAACAAGGCCATTCGGAAGCATTTTTTCTGTAATATTAAAGAAAACGGTGGACCACCAAACGTTTTAATTAATATATTCGTGACCACCAAACAATTTTACATCCAATAATGCCTTTGAAAGTGAATTTGTACAAAAAATAATATTTTTCTAGTGAGTTTACAATGATGCCAATCGAAAACGGTTTTTTCGAATTTTTACGAAAACGGATGACCATCAAACGATTTCGTTATTATATTCGCGACCACCAAACGATTACGCATCGAATGACTTCTCGCAAAGTCAAATTGGTCGAGAAAAGTAAAATTTATTCAGCTAATTCCAAAGTGTGACATGACCTGACCCTAACAAAAAGTCCCACGCAATCATTTAGCTCTTTTGACGACGTGATGAACCACCAAACGTTTTAATTATGAAATTCGCGACCACCAAACGATTACGCGTCGAATGACCCCTCGCAAAGCGAAATTGGTAGAAAAATGAAAATTTTTTCGCTAATTCGGCGATGTCACATAGTGACCTATCCGCATGAAACGTGCGCACGCTGTCATTCAGGTTTTTTGCCGACGAGACGAACCACCAAACATTTTAATTACGAAATTCGCGACCACCAAACGATTACGCGTCGAATGACCCCTCATAAAGTGAAATTGATAAAAAAATGAAAATTTTTCCATTTATTCCGCAATGTCTCCTAGTGACCTATCCGCATGAAACGCGCACACAACGTCATTTACCATTTTTTGACGACGACGTTAACCACCAAACGTTTTAATTACGAAATTAGCGACCACCAAACGATTACGCGTCGATAATCCTTCGCGAAGTAAATTTGCTTGAAAAATCAAATGGTTCTAGGGAGTTATACAGCAAAGCCATTGGGAAGCATTTTTTTGGTAATATTAAAGAAAACGGTGGACCACCAAACGTTTTAATTAATATATTTGTGACCACCAAACGATTTTACATCCAATAACGCCTTTGAAAGTGAAATTGTATGAAAAATAATATTCGTTTGGGGAAATTTGCATGATGCTACTCAAAAACTTTTTTCTAATTTCTACGAAAACGGTTGACCACCAAACGATTTCATTATCATATTCGTGACCACCAAACGATTCCGAATCGAATGAGCTACTTGAAATTAAAATTGGTGCAAAAATAAACAATGTCGGGCTAACTTCACACTCAAATTTTATTTTTGATATTACAAGAGAACGGCTAACCACCAAACGATGGGACTGGACCACCAAACACCACCAAACGACCACCAAACGATACCAATTGGTGAAAATTGTTAAAGCTGAAGTTGGCTGGCTAACTTCACAGAGGTCATAGGATGCGTGTAGTGCAGAACCGTGATTGTGACAGATGGTGTATGAAAGACCAAAATAACCTCGCGGAGATGACAGGTCAGCAAGACGCAGGTTAGTGCTAAATATTAAACTTTAATGAGATTATTAATTTAGGATCTTTACAATACGAGTTACTGTAAACTGTCTTTGCTGTTTAATTGTGACTGCATTTACTATGTAAATATTATCTTTCTTATAAAATTATGTGATATTTACTACATGTTTACTTTAATAATTAAATAAATAAATAAATAAAACCGAAGTTGTATTTATTAATTAATTTAACTAAAGTCATTTGTGTTGTAAAGATCCTAAATTAATAATCTCAGATTAGTCTTTCTATAATAGTATTGATTATATTACAATGTGAAATAATATTATTATTACCAAAATCCCAAAAATAATATAGAATTATTATTATTTCTTAAGAGATATAAACGTATAAATCTTTTTTTGTAAAGATTTAATGATTGTATAGATCCATCAAAAATAAAAGATTAATTAGTAATTAATCTTTTACCTTTGATAGGTCTGTATTAATTAGTAATTAATCTTTTACTTTTGATGGGTCTGTATGATCATTAAATCTTTACAAAAAAGTATTTATACATTTATATCTTTTAAGAAATAATAATCAACCCATATTCTTGGTATTTTGGTGATAATAATATTATTTCACATTGTAATATCGACTATTACAGGAAAACTGATCTGAGATTATTAATTTGTGATCTTTACGATACAAGTTACTGTAAACTGACTTTGCTGTTTAACTCCAGTTGTATTTATTAATTGAATTATTAAAGTAAACACGCAGTAAAATCACATAATTTTATGAAAAATATAATCTTTAGATAATAAATGTAGCCAGAGTTAAACAGCAACGTCAGTTTACAGTAACTTGTATCGTAAAGATCACAAATTAATAATCTCAGATCAGTTTTCCTGTAATAGTCGATATTACAATGTGAAATAATATTATTATCACCAAAATACCAAGAATAATATGAGATGATTATTATTTCTTAAAGGATACAAATGTATAAATACTTTTTTGTAAAGATTTAATGATCATACAGACCCATCAAAAGTAAAAGATTAATTACTAATTAATACAGACCTATCAAAGGTAAAAGATTAATTACTAATTAATCTTTTATTTTTGATGGATCTATACAATCATTAAATCTTTACAAAAAAGGATTTATACGTTTATATCTCTTAAGAAATAATAATAATTCTATATTATTTTTGGTATTTTGGTAATAATAATATTATTTCACATTGTAATATAATCAATACTATTATAGAAAGACTGATCTGAGATTATTAATTTAGGATCTTTACAACACAAATGACTTTAGTTAAATTAATTAATAAATACAACTTCGGTTTTATTTATTTATTTATTTAATTATTAAAGTAAACATGTAGTAAATATCACATAATTTTATAAGAAAGATAATCTTTACATAGTAAATGCAGTCAGAATTAAACAGCAAAGACAGTTTACAGTAACTCATATTGTAAAGATCCTAAATTAATAATCTCATTAAAGTTTAATATTTAGCACTAACCTGCGTCTTGCTGACCTGTCATCTCCGCGAGGTTATTTTGGTCTTTCATACACCATCTGTCACAATCACGGTTCTGCACTACACGCATCCCATGCTACTTCCGAAAGCACCACAGTGTTGTCAACTTCAGAAATAAATTTATGGATACTAGAGATTTTCCATCATTGCCAACATTCTCCCCTAGTTTTTTATGGATTTTGGCTCCTTACCGGTCATTTGTTATAGGAAAACAAAGGAGTTTCGAAATTTACGACAGGGTCATTTGTTACAGAGAAACAATAAACAAAGGAATTTTGAAATTTATAACATGGTCATTTGTTATAAAGAACAATAAACAAAGGAAATTTTTGAAATTTATGACAGTCATTTGTTATAAAGAACAATAAGAACAAAAGAAAAAAGAAATTTATGACAGAGTCAATTGTTATAAAGAACAATAAGAACAAAAGAAAAAATAAATTTATGTGAAAGATAATTACCCCCCCCTTTCCCCCCATTCTATTATTTGGGTCAGAACCCGCCTAGCCTAACTACTTGCATTATTAATTACGATAGATTTTCAGTGACTTATTTACAATTGAAACACCAGAATTTAATTGATTTCGATTTCATAATTCATCACTTCTCTAAATCAAAAAGAACAAATTTAATGAAATGATATCATTTTCTATTGTTCTCGTATTTCCTGTTAGGAAATTTCGATCCATTTTTGCATCATTTTGATTGAATATAAAGAAATATTTATAAATACATCGTGTAAGAGAAAAAAGATAACTTGATGAGAGAACTCGATGTAGCAAATATTATCCCCTACAGCATGAAATATTGCTGCAACGTTGCAGAAATATTGCAATAGTGCATAATATAACCAATATTGCAGAAATATTGTAGCAATATTACAAATATAATATTCTCTAGCAAATGTTGCACAATATTGCAGCAATATTACAAATGTAATATTTCTTAGCAGATGTTGTGCAATATTGTAGCAATATTACAAATGTAATATTTTCTAACAAATATTGCACAATATTGTGGCAATATTATATTGCAACCTTGCAAAATTTATTTCCCTATAATCCGTATTTCTTAATCTAGAACTAACAATAAGTAATATTTTACATAGTTTTAAGGGACAAATAAAAAAATAGAGCAGGATATTTTTATTTTAAATTTTTATGTAAGATTAGAGCTAAAAGATACATAGATGTACAACAAATTCTGTAATCACGACAGCGTTGCGTTCCATACTAGATTGAGTGAAGCAAGTCCAAAAGATGTTCACTCTGACTTATATATATAATACATTAATTAAACATGTGTGAACCATACATGCATGTGTAATTCTAGCGTATAAATTGATCAGGATGGGCATTTTCTGGACTTGCTTCATTTTAATGCTTACTTAAATCTAGAATGGAACGATATTCGATATCCGTTGGTGTATGTTAATTTAATTAATTACTTTTTTAATTAATTTTTTATTGTTTTTTAATTAAATAATTTTTTTAATTATTGTGCCGTAACAGTATGACAATAAATTCATTTTCCGTTTTTCGTATAATACACATCTTACATATTATTTGATTAATTTAACCACCTGCAACATTTCCTTCATATTGCGCATTAACGTTTCAGAAATATTACAGCAATTTTACAAGAAATATTGCAGCAATATTGCTGAAATATTACAGAAATCTTACGGGGAATATTGCTGAAATATTGCAGAAATATTGCACAATATTGTTTTGGAGCGGACATAGAAATATTGCTGCAATATTGCAGTAATATTTTCTGCAATATTCCAATCTTGCAAAATAATATTTCTGCAACGTTGCAGCAATATTTCATGCTGTAGGGGATAATAGACGAATAAAAAAACTATTAATTTGAGAATCAATCGTGTATTTACGATAATGATTTTACGAATAAATTTACGAATTTTTATCAATGTTTTCATCAAGGATTTAACAGTATGATACAATTCGATATAAAACAAAGGTAGAATTGTATAATACTGTAAATAAGATTTAAGAAAAAAAAAATGTCATGAATGTACCGAAAACTTTCATTAATTTACAACATTCACAATTACGATAGAAATTAGATTATTTGAAGATTCCATAAGTTTCTATCGTTTTCTCTCTTTCAATTTTCTTAGTCACAGAAGTTTATTACGGTTTTAATTTGTCCTATCTTTGCTAAATAATTTTGTCAAGTAATTGCGAATGTGCGTAACGACGCGAGTCTAGGCGCGGTGCGATGGGATCTTTGAGTATATATACATGGAGGAGGAATTGCTATGGTTTCATGTAGACCGAAAGTGTGTCCAAGATCTGTGCGAGAGAGAAAGATATATCATCCCAGTGAACACATTTTATAGCGGCAATATAACATGGAATAACATGGAAGTTACATGTAATTTGACATTGTTATTCTTGTGATATGTAGGTGCTATATGACATGGAAATAACCTGTTACGTAATATTTGTTATACGCAAGTGATATAGCTGTTATACATCGTTTTGGCGTTACAGTTATTCAACAAAAATTGTATAATCGTAACATAACACGTTCGTATCAATGTTATTACGGAACGATGCGTCGTAGTTGACTCAGAAATCAGACAACATTATAACATCCTGATTGACAGATCTATTTGATAATAAAAAAAATTATTATAAAGATAATGTTTTCAAAAATAACGGTTTGTCTACAATTACTGCGCACAAAAAATGTACAAAATCTAAATTCATCATGTGCTGAACAAAAACAGAATAATAAATGTATACTATTCAATTTGTCTTACAATTATGATCTATATAGTTAACCATCTAATTAATTATTTGAACGCTTCAAAGATTAGTACTAAATAGATTGCAATTTCCATCAAATTATTAAGGTTATGGAAAAATATGAATTTAACAATGAAATTAATAAGTAAATAAATTAATGCTATTTATTTTTAATATGTTTTGCAAAATTTAATTGCTTTTATAAAAAATAATATAGTCGCGTCAGTTTACATATAGGTACATGTAGACAATAACAAGTACCCATATCGATGAGTCAAATTGGCGTAGCAGGTACAAGGTTCGTAATCTTAAGGTCCCGGGTTCAAACCTAGCAGAGGCAAGTAAGAATAAAAGAAAAAATAACATAATTTAAATTTAATTAATTAATAAAAATTTATTCTAAATGTAGTATGTGCTGTTGATAAAAATAATTTCAAGAAAATGAAATTTTTATTTTATTTTATTTTTCTTTGTAACATTCTTTGTATCATGATATACCTTTCTCTCTCGCACAGATCTTGGACACACTTTCAGTGCTGGCATTCCTCCTCCATGTATATATACTCAAAGGGTGGGATGCGAGAGCGGCGAAGCACAGGCAGCGGCGCCGCTTCTTCTCCTTCCCCCCGCACAATGCTTGACACAGTGGGCCGCGCTACGGCTCGAGCGACTTGGCTCTTCCTCAGCGCGCTCTCATTCGCACAATTTGGAAAATTAATATCTCGATTATTTTCAGATCTAATCCAAAACAATATTGGACTTTTATGTTCATCTCGATCTCTTCTACCTTTTTACGAGCATTGACCCATGTGAGTTGGGACACCCTGTATACTATTTAAATAATAATAGTATTTTTGACAAATAACAAAAAGATATATATTTTTGTTTTTTTTTAATAAAATCAAAAAATGTGTCAAAATCTTTGTAAAAAAAATAAAAATAAAAAAACATTTATATTTGTTGTACCTTTCTGTAGTGTTACAGCTCTTTATAAGAATTTTTATATTGACTAAATTATATAAATTTATAATAAATTTGTATGTGGTATTCCTTTTAAACTAATTTCGAACCAATCATGTGAATTTATAATAAATTTTAATCTTGAATTCTTTTTTAACTCATGTTGACTAATTTATGTGAATTCATAACAAATTTAAATATGGAACTCTTTTTAAACTCATTTCGAACAGATTACGTAAATTCTTAAAGAATTAAAAAAGGTGAATTCTTTTTGAACTTAAAAAGATTATCTGTGCTATCTGGATTAATATGCCGCCATTTTAATCAATTATAAATAAATAAAAATTTTTTTAAATAATATGTTATGTATACAGGGTGTTTCAACGCACATGGGTCAATGCTCGTAAAAAGGTAAAAGGGATAGAGATGAACATAAAAGTCCAATATTATCTTAGGTTAGATTTTTGATTAGATCTCGGGTTAGGTCCACCAATAATCAAGGTATTAATTTTTCAAATTATGCGAATGAGAGCGCGCCAAGGGAAGAGCTCAATCCACTTGAGCCATAACACGGAAAAAATTTATTATGAATGTTTGATAAGCTTTTATTATTTACTGTTCACAATTACGATAGAAATTAATTAGATTATTTGAGAATTCCATACGTTAATATCTCGATTATTTGCAGACCTAACTCAAGACAATATTGGACTTTTATGTTCATCTCGATCTCTTTTACCTTTTTACGAGAATTGACCCATGTGCGTTGGGACACCCTGTATAATAAAATAATTTATATTTGTTTTTTTTGGGAGGATCTGAAATAGCCACGTTCGGATTGACCACAGCCATTTACAAGTATTGCTGCTATACCTTTTCTCTTGTATCCACCAATTAGAACACTGTATTTTAAATTATCCAATCGATGGACGTGGCCATTCTGGTGCCACCCGCGTCACATGGCCCGACATGCTCCTATTCAGGCTTCCAACATACTCCAATACGTCGATTCCGATGACGCCAACCTATTAGAGTGCGTTGGAGTGAGTAGGAGCATGCATGTCAGTGCATGGCGACGCGAACATACCATTGGACTCCGCGAGATACCTCACCGAGACGCGTGCTCTCATTGGTCGTCACGTGTGCTCGTGCAATCGGATCGACTTTTACCACAAGATTCGATTTTTTTTCTGTCCCGCTACCACTGTGACCATGTTGTTGACGACGTTTTGGCGCACGGTACATTGATCGAATTTCATAACCGCGGTCACAATTAGTTGATCGTCCTCTATCGAGCCGAACTTCTAGATGTCACGGTCCTCGTCTCGCAAATCATTCTATCTATTATTTGCCTGGCGGCAGCGCTGTCAACGGTACGGCGAAAGCGAGCGACAGACGAGAACGCGAGCGAGTGCAGCGCCGCCGCCATCAGCGCGACCGCCATCGCAACGAGGTCCCCGCTGTTCTGTTCATCACAACTTATCTACGAAGAGATGCGCGTAGATTTAAGATTGATCAGTCCGAGTTCCTGTGCGACAAGCATGGAGGTA
This sequence comes from Monomorium pharaonis, assembly GCF_013373865.1. Classification (NCBI taxonomy): domain Eukaryota; kingdom Metazoa; phylum Arthropoda; class Insecta; order Hymenoptera; family Formicidae; genus Monomorium; species Monomorium pharaonis. The sequence continues at coordinate 3,681,716 of NC_050468.1, read as the reverse complement.
TTATCGCCATCGAGTCAGTAATTTGAGCAAGGAAGCGAGGGAGTGAGTTGGTTTGGCACGCGTCGCCCGCCGTCGCGCGAAAGCAAGCCCATCGTATTACTCCACGCTCACGTCGGGTCAGCTGCTGCTGTTCCTGCACTACCGTGCTGCCTATCTTACGCTAGATTGTTGGTGTGTGTACACATTAATCGCCGCCGCCACCACCGTAACCGTAATTGCAATCGTGATACTTCTATCAGGGTGCGCCGTGCGGGTTTGTGTACGATGGAGCTACGTGTTGGTAACAAGTACCGGTTAGGACGAAAAATCGGGAGCGGCTCCTTTGGCGACATTTATCTAGGTAAGGGTACCTCTTTCTCCTTTCCCTCTTCACCGCGCAGCAACCTCGTGTCCGCGAGTTCCTCGTCAAGCTTGCCACTTGATGCCTTCTCCTCCCTTCCCCCTACCTCTTCCATCATCCCTTCCCATCTTCCCTGTGTATAGCGGATTTCGTATATTTCGCGCAGGAGAGCGTGAAACCGCGCGTCAACTCGTATGTTATTCCTACTTTTCTTCCTTTCTCCTCTCATTCTGTTATTCCCATCTTCCACTCAGCTTCTTTCTTTCTTTCATATATCCTTTGAATATATGTGTATGTATGCATGTGTGTATGTATGCATGTGTGTATGTGTGCGTGTGTATGTATGCATGTGTACTATGTAAAGATTCTGGATCTGTTCCTTTATTCACAGGTACTAATATTTCTACCGGTGAGGAAGTCGCTATCAAGTTGGAATGTATAAAAACACGACATCCACAGCTGCATATAGAGTCAAAGTTTTACAAAATGATGCAAGGAGGTGGTAAGTAAATCAATATTTCTGTATTAATCAGTTGAATGTTTATTCTATACCAAAACTATACCATAGCTGCATGTCTTTCTCTCCCTTTCTCTCTCTCTTTCTCTCTCTCTCACACACACACACACACACACACACACACACACACACACACACACACACACACACACACACACACTCCCCCCCATACACACACATTCTATTTCTCCATGTTCTCCTTCCTTTAACAGCTGATCCAATATCTTTTCTCTCATATAATATACAACTATATTTTTAATATTGTTCTAATATAGCGTATTGAAAAAAAATAGCAACTAAATAATATAGAAGTTTTAATACGAAAAGCAATATTTAATTAATCTAATAATTAATGAATTAGGATAAATAAAATTTTTAGAATAATTTTTTAGATAAATTTTTTTAGTGGAGAGAGAAAGAGAGGGAAAGAGGGGGAAAGACAGAGAGAGAGAGAGAGAGAGAGAGAGAGAGAGAGAGAGAGAGAGAGAGAGAGAGAGAGAGAGAGAAAGAGAGAGAACTATGAAGAAACATTAATTTAAAATATATAAATATAATTAAATTTTATAATGTATGATGTACATTATACAATTTTTATTATGTTGGTTAAATAACACTTGCTCCAATTATTCACTTTTATTAATAAAATAATTTTGTAATCTGTTTGGGAAAAGAAAAAAAAGTGATCTTAATATAATTAATTTATACTATAATTATAATCTTTTAATTTATAGAAAGTAATATTTTAGATTATTTTTTCCTAATTATAATGTTATAGAATATTGTTATATCATTCTTAACATTCTAGTTGGAATACCAACTATAAAATGGTGTGGTTCCGAAGGTGATTATAATGTAATGGTGATGGAGTTACTTGGACCATCTTTAGAAGACTTATTTAATTTTTGTTCAAGACGTTTTTCTCTGAAAACAGTCCTGCTTCTTGCCGATCAGTTGGTAAATAAATGTTTTTTTTATTACAAAAATATATCTAGGTGTTTTCTTTATTTATATGAATATGAATAACAAAGCAATAATTTTTTGTACAAAAATCAAATATATTTCTGTTAGAGATCTATATGTTTATAGAGATGATATTTATATATGTTTTGTCTCTTCATGATTAGTAGACATTTTTTGTTTGATAATAAAAAATGCATTTTTCCTTTAGAATTTCAGTTTTATGTATTTATTTTGTTATTATACATTGCAAGACAAGATTCTGTTTGTTGTTTTCATGGTTGAACTGAAATAAAAGACTAAACAAAGATAACTTCCAACTTTTTATATGGATCTTTCAATGTACACACACACACACACACACACACACACACACACACACACACACGCGCGCGCGCGCGCGCGCGCGTGTGTGCGTGCGTGCGTGCGTGCGTGCGTGCGTGCGCAGTGTTCAAATGTTTGTTATAAATGTTAAGTTCATAATGTTATTATATTTTATATTTAAGTGTTTATTTTGCAAAGAAGTATGTTTGTATTTTTATCAAGAATTATTTATATATTCTCAATAAATAAATATATTTTTAAAAATAAATAGCAAATAGCAGAGGAAAAAGCCTCTAGAGCCAATGCTGGTTGGAGTTTGCTTGTATCATGGTTTTATTAATTAAATGTACAAACGTTTCGGCGCATGGGTTTTGGCCATCTTTGATGTACAAACATTACTCCGCAATTATGTTGTCATTTGTCAATTTGGAGACTTATGGTCATTTTGACTATGCTTACAATGATTTACATGTATATATATATTACATATGTATACATATACGTGTATGTATAAGTTCGACCTTTGAAACATCCACACACAATTTCTCAGAGAATTCGTTTCTTGTGCTTGGAACAATGATTACTTGTTGAGCTCCTATAAGATTTAAATCATTGTAAGCGTAGTCAACATGACCATAAGTCTCGAAATTGACGAATGACAACATATGTATACATATATGTCTATATATAAGTCCAACTTTTAAAATATCCACACGTAATCTCTCAGAGAATTCGTTTCTTGTGTTTGGAACAATGATTATTTGTTGACCTCCTATAAGGTTTAAATTATTGTAAGTGTAGTCAATATGACCATAAATCTTCAAATTGACGAATGACAACATAATTATGAAGTAATGTTTGTACATCGAAGATGGCTGAAACCCATGCACCAAAAGTCTGTACATTTATTTAATAAAACCATCATACAAGCAAAATCGAATCAGCATTGGCTCTAAGGGCTTTTCCTTGATCTGTTTATCGAATAGAATATCCCGGACATAATTAATTTTTAGTTTAATTTTATTTTAAAAGAGATATTTTAACAGTATTATATAGTTATGAAGTTTTGCGTGTATATGTGTAAAATTTTACATGTCATATATTTATAATTATTTATTTTTTATGCTGAAAATATTGATTAAAATTTAACAATACATGTCTTAGTTTTATCTTATTTTACAAAACCTTGCACTTTTGTAGACTTCAAAAAAATCTATTTCACAAAGGAATAATAATGCTATTAATTTATAGTAAGTGTTATTGTACATATACGGTAACGAATAAAACATTGAATAATCTATTTATATCTCTGCATATAATCTTTGAACCATGAAGCATGCACATGAAACACAACGTACAGTTATAATAACAGTGCTTTAACTTCTTTATTCTACAGATAAGTAGAACAGATTACATTCACAGTCGCAACTTCATTCATCGTGATATTAAACCGGACAACTTTTTGATGGGTCTAGGAAAGAAGGGAAATCTCGTTTACATTATAGATTTCGGATTGGCTAAAAAATATCGCGATGGACGCACACACAAGCACATACCTTATCGAGAAAACAAGAATTTGACGGGAACTGCCAGGTTGGTTATAACAATAGCCAGCTATATTATATTATACAATATATAGCATATATATTCTACATAATTATGTTGATTAATTTATTTGTTATGATAACAGATACGCAAGTATAAATACGCATTTGGGAATTGAGCAGTCGCGACGGGACGATCTTGAATCTCTAGGCTACGTCCTCATGTACTTTAACAGAGGTAGTTTACCTTGGCAGGGATTAAAAGCAGCAACTAAGAGACAAAAGTATGAACGCATTTCCGAAAAGAAAATGTCTACTCCTGTAGAAGAACTTTGCAAGGGTTATCCTGGTAAATCTTTTTATAAATAATAGCACGCATTACATATACAAGATAATTTAGATTCTTTGAATTAATGGTTCTTTAAAATTGGATTAATATGTTTTTAACGAATTTTTAGAATTTTAAAACTTTAGAATTTATTTTTTAATGAAAATGTTGAGAGATTTATTAACTTTTTAATTTTTTGTATCATATCTATAATTAATTAACTATATGCATTTTAAATATATTTAAAATTGAATTATCTTAAAATAAATCTTAAAATAAATTTTATTTGAGCAAGTAATACAATTTTATTTATCTATTTGGTTTTGAAATTTAATCTGTAATGCTAACACCACATTATGCGCAATATGTAATTCGCTATTCATACTTTGTAATTTATGGAGATTTGTTCGATGTTCGGGGAGATTCCTTATTTGCTACTGTAAACTTTCCACACTATTCGCGATTTGCAATATGTCATTCATAATTCGTAATTTGTCGTTCTTTAGTTTATGTTACTTCGATCAGTTTCAGCAGTAGAGATGTTTACTTAATCATTATTATTTATGCCAAAAATGTCTTCTACAAGACATGATTATTTGTTTACTCGGTTTCCATTAGCAGTCAAAATAAGAACTACGAATCATCGTGAATAGTGTGTCGCGACACGAATGGATTGATTCGTGTTGATTCGCGTCTTTTGACATTTGTTGAAAAATCGCTCGGTCAGCGAATCAGTGTGAATGACGAATTGCGCATGACGAATCAACAATTTTTCTTTCCACACTATTTTCACGAATGTCAGATAAATCACAAATTACGAATTATGAATCGCGAATATGCGCATAGTGTGGCACTAGCATAAGAGTTTATCTCTAATCTCTTATAATTTGAAAATTATTAATGTTTTGACTGCTTTGTCAAGAAAAAAATTGATTTTAAATTGGTCACAAAATTTGTCGTTGTAGTAATAACACTGTATACATTTTGTATAGTTTTTATTTATTATGCTTCTTGACTTTATAGTGAAATAAACATTTTGTTAATAATTGCAGTGGAGTTTGCATCGTATTTAAGGTATTGTCGAGACTTACGCTTCGAAGAAAGGCCAGATTATTCGCATCTCCGACAACTTTTTCGGACACTGTTCCATGGTCAGGGTTTTACCTATGACTACGTCTTCGATTGGAATATGTTAAAATTTGGTAACGCGAGACAACCGACGTTACCCTCCGCACAGCAAGCACCTATGCACTCGCAACCGTCTAATGCGGCGCTGCCTTCTGGGACCAACAATGATCAGGAACATCGATCAAGGTAAATGGTTATTTTTAAGTCGTTAAGAGATGTCTACTTTTCTGAAAAATTCTTAAGCATTAAATTGGCAGCTCGTTGATGATAGTATTTACATATGTCGCCTTTTTATGTTTATAAATATGGTTATTTTATTCTCACAAACGTGTTCTATTTTTGGCGTCTGGGGCAATGAATCTGGAGAAATGACTTCTTTGAATAACACGAGAAATAAAATATATTTTGTAAAATTTTTTTCTACAGTATGTAATTTTTTATTTAAAAATCCTTATATAATTTATGATCTATTTTACATTTATCTATTGTCAAGGCAAGTTTGTTGAATGCATCTTTTTCAGAAGAGCAACAAATTTTAAAAAGTTTGTAAAGCTTTAGATATTGCAACATTATCTTTTGCAATTTTTTACTCTATTGATATACCTTATTTAATATTATATAGTTTTTTAAATTAATACATAATGTATTTTATTTTTTATAGTTATTTTATATTTGTTTATTACAATTACATTATTTTATGTTATTTTTATGTTTTTAGACCTTACACGCGGCAATGTTTGCCGAACGCGTCTGTGGCGACGGTAGGCCCAACGCTTGGACCGAATGCTAGTCTGCGAGCGATCCGGCAGAAACGCGAGATGGAGACTCGTGGCGACCAGGACAATCAGGACAAGAATGATCTTCAAGGTAAAATACAATTCTACCAACAATTCTGCGCAAGCCAACAGAATTACGCTATTGCCGAACGAAAAACGCAACACAATGTGACAGTCGGACACTCGCAACAGCCCACACCTGGCTGCAATGAGACCGTCGCTGCTGCCGTCGCTGCGACACGCGTGGCAAATCCATGTCAGTTTAGTACATTCAAATCAACCACACCAGGTAGTAGAACGGCACCGCCACCGCCGCCAGATGTGGCGAGTTCTCTAGATTTGACTAATCTCAAGTTAGGACGTAGCCGAGAGTTAGGTCCCAATCGTACCACTGATTTAAATTCCGCGACCACGTCGCGCGATTATTATCAGCCGGTGTTGAGTAGAACGCGCGAGAGGAGTCCGAACACGGCGTCTCGTCAGCTCGATAAGCAGAGTTATTTTTTTCATGGGCATAAAACTGAGAAAGACGTAGATCGCGAGGTCGTGATGTTTGAGGATCTAGGTACCACAGATGATATGAATTGCGTTCGACGAGTAACGAACGATAGGGATAATGTCGCGGCGACTTCAGGCAGCTCAATGAATTGCTTCGGCGGTTTGGATAAAGAGAAAAATTATGCTAACTACGACGGCAATAAAAAGTTCAAGTGTTCAACAATGAGCGGACGACGTCTCACTACCGCTTACGACACACGTCGCGATTCGGGAAATGTCGAGTTTCTCGAGAAGGAGGGTGAGATCTTTAAGAAGAGCAGCAGCGAGTTATTGCAGGAAATTTCCACTAATAAACGTAGAAATTTTTCTTTTCGTAATAAGGAAAAAACGCATAGAAGCCTAGAATCACTCGAGAGAAGCATTGATTTACCCACCGCTGATTGTAAAAGCCTGGATCTTCTGCCGGAAGAACGGTCAAAAACTTTTTTCCACGGTAAACAAAGAAGTCTCGATTCATCGCAAAAATCGACAAAAAAGTCCATCGATTTAATGGCGATGAATAAAGCGCGCAAACGGCCCAATTTCTTTCAACGAGTTGGTAGGAGTTTGCATTTTTTACCCAGGGAGCGCGAGAAATGTCAGAATCTCTTAAAACGGGAGGAACACCGGATTAACAGCCAGTACCCTCAGACTGATCAGGAGAAGTGTGAATATTTTTTACAGAGACACCAGAAAGATGTTGATTTTTTTAAACACGCACCAAGCGTGTCAATTGATCGTGCTCCCGTCCAATTCAATCTCGGTTCTTTCGACGAAGCAAATGCCATTATACAAAATTCCACCAGTCGTTCTAAAGACGTGCAGCTCAAGGAGTGTACGTTTCATGTGATGGCAGATTCTAATAATTTTTTAAGTACGAACATCGCAGAAAATAATTTAAAACAGAATAACTTAGACGCGAGCGAATTATCAGTGCGATCCGATAATCTTATTACTGTTGCCGAATTGATGCAGTCGAGACTTATAGATCCTGTAGCGAGTGTCGCCACGCAGGAGACTGTGAGCGGCAATAAAGACAGCTTAGAGATCGGTTACTCTATTAGCCAACTTGGCAGATTGTACTTACAGAATCTGCAGCAGGTAGATTGTACAAACAGTTTGCATTCTCTGGAGAACGCTGAAGCTGAGAAATGTGAATGCTATATAGAATGGATAACTAGAGACGATCTGGACGCACTGAGCCACGGTACGAATTCCAGTGATTTTCTAGCTCATGGTAAACCACAGGGTAACCTGGACATTCTTAAGGGAATTCTCTTCGACATTTTCGTTCGCATTTGTATTTAAAACTGAATCTTACGGAATCTAAAAAAACACGTTCTCTTACGCATCGAGCGATCTCTTATATATTTTCGTGCATAAAACTGCCAAGATTTCGATAGTAACTTTAGAAATAACATATTTTCTACAAAAAAGATAGTAATTTTCATACTCGATATTTTACGCAATTTATACACACGCACAATATTTTATATAATATTATTTATTTTATATAATAATATTTATAACGAATGCATTATTCTCTACATTATCGAATTATTAATGCAAATATTTGCATTGAAATCTTGGTTACTTTCGAACAAAATTGCCTTAAACCCAAGATAAGAGTGAAACAAATTAGATCGAATTGTAATAGCCAACACAAAATGTCTCAAGCAAAGATTTTTTACCATGCCCATATAGTACGTGTAAGCATATATTAGACTTTATAATTTGATATACTTGCGGTCTCACACAGGATTGATGCATTTGTTAACTATTGAGAGGCGCGCCATATTTTTACTGCGCGTATTCTTACTACATGTATTATAGTGACAAAATTGACTTTGTTTCGTCTTTCTTTGTTATTTAAGATCTTCTTTATGATAACGATTGATAATCATCCACATATCAAATTACAATAATTGATATATTAACATTATACAACCACAGATATAATTGCAGTATGTAATACATTTTTTAAAGTATAACTGTAGTAAAAATATGATGAAAGAAATATAATGAGAAAAAAATAAAAACTTGGATTTTTACGGACATATTTAAATTATTTTATTTAAAATGATTTTTAGCAATCTCATTACGATACATACATCGAAATGTCTTTTATAATTAATTTCTTTTATAACAGTAAGGTTTTTGCTATATATATTTACATAAATTAACTTTTTGTAGATAGTCGATAGGTTTTATTGCTGTGTAACATTTATCTATATCCTATTCTTCTGGAATCATATATTTTTGGATTATTTTTTACTGTCTAGCAAAATTGATTTGATTTTAAAAGATGTTTGGATAGCAAAGTTTTATAAAGCAATATAAAAATATAAAACAGCAGATAGCAATATAAAACAAACTGCACAATGCAGTTTATAAAGATTGTTGTTAAAATAGCAATACATGGCTTGAATGATTTTTTGTAACTTATTTATTCTTATATTTTATTATTTTAGACTGAGCAAAAGTTAATAGACTGATAACATTTATTATTCAAAATTTGTTCGCAGTGTCGTAGATGTTCAGTTTGATAGTATTTGATTAGCTCTCTAAACTTTACTTTTTTTACTTGACATAAAATTTTGCAATGCCGTTTTATAATATCAAAGTATAGAAAAATTAATGTTATACGTTATAGAAAATGTTCCCTATTTATACAGAATAATATTAAAATTCTAACATAAATTGTACGTAATATCACACAATCACTCCTTATATAAATAATTGCAGCATTTTATCTCAAAATATACGATACTATAGGATTAAACGATAAAAATTGACTAATACTTTTTACA
>NC_050468.1:3569955-3669955 GCF_013373865.1 Monomorium pharaonis | reverse complement strand
TATTTCAAGTTTAAATATGCGTTTTAGTTCTTGTTACGATTTTTGGATATAAATAATATGTCATCTTTCGATATATAGATAAAATATATAGTCTTAGATTGCAGGTTTACGTAGGTGGGTATGATATACAATATGTACTGTGAAAGACTTGTGCTTTGCAATACAATGAGTGCTCTTTTCTGTCTACGATTGTTTTTTTTTCTTATCTCCTGTTTTTCTCTTCGGCAATTAGTTACTTGCACGATTGAATGTACTGACAGATATTATCGATAAGATATTTATAAGAGAGAAAGAGGAAGAGAGAGAGAGGTAGAAAGAGAGAGAGAGAGAGAGAGAGAGAGAGAGAGAGAGAGAGAGAGAGAGAGAGAGAGAGAGAGAGAGAGAGAGTGAGTGAGAGGGCGGGAGGGAGAGAGAGCCGAGTTTTTAAATTTTAAAGAAACTGTTTTGAACAAACATTGCTACTTTCTTATTTTTAGACTACTTTTAGATTTGTGTATAAACTTTTGAAACCTCTGCTGTGTGTGTCGAGAGGTCGTAGAAAGCTTTTGTGTGTATATGTATATGTACATATGTATATACACACATAATACATTTTATTTGTATAAAGTAATTTACATACAATCATTTGTGTGTTTACACACACGCACGCACACACACACACACACACGCGCGCGCGCGCGCGCGCGCGCAGCCACATCCACAAAGAGAAATCATAAAATCGAAAACCTATGAGCACGATGGCAGCGAGTTGACAAAAGAACACACGTAGAAATGTTGGCTGAATTTCTTTTGCTGTTTTTCATGCATTGTTTTTTTCTGATGCTCTCTTTCAGCATCGGGTGCAGGTGGACAAGAGCGAAGGGTCAGCATGCGATTGCATCGTAGAGATACGCTACTAGCTGCTGCAGGAGACATGCAGCCCAAGTCCAAGTGAGTTACTACACAATATAGAATAAATTCGCTAAACAACTGGGTATAACTTGCTCTGCTAAACTTCGCGGACGTTTACGAAGAATACGTAAGTTTGTACAAACAATTGGATATTTCCAACATTAGTTACTTGTATTAGTATAATGTAGATAAGGAGAAAATTTTTGACTACACATATAGGACTTTTTTTGTCTTTATTATACACTTAGATATTAAAATAGGTTGTTGTGAATTTTGCAATTTTTTTTTCATTAATTTGAATTTGAGTTTGAGTTTTTTACATTGAAAATGAAAATGTCGAAACATTGATAATCTTGAAATAAGTTTTAATTGTAGAAATATCGAATAAAAATTGTGGATGTTTTATTTTTTTTTAAAGCGATTTCTATTTATTTTTATTTTATTTTTTTATTATTTATATATTTTGTTGTGTGTGTGTGTGTTTATATAGGTTTAAAAATGTTTGGATATTGATTAAATAATTTAAAAATTGTCCAATTGACAAAAGAGAAGAAAGATTCAGATTAAGCAGATACAAACAAATATGTTGCTAGTTTTTGGCAACTTATTCTAAAATTATTTTACAAAATTTTTCTTATCGGTAAAGGTTCAGAGCTTGTTACACTCTCGTTTTCGGTTGCATGAACGTTGCACATGTGAGGAAAAATTGTATTTCAAGCCTGTTTTCAAATATATTTATATTTGTATATCGAGCTCTAGTGACTATAATACTAAATATGAAAATATGTAATATATTAATAATGATATAAGTTTCAATTTTTTACTACATTTCACAGCTCTCATCAAAATTCACGATTTATCGGTGCGTGATAAAGCCGATTTTAAGATTGCAATTTGTGTTATGCTTATAAAATCTGTGCTAGATTATGTTTTATCTATCGGTACGCATTAGTTGACTGCAAACGCTTAATTTTGGTAGGAAGGTGGTGTCGCAATACCGTGGCATGGTACTTTAATTAATTAAACATTAATAGAGAATAAATAGAGATCAAATAAAATGGAGGGACACATTTTGTATTTGGAAAGAATTCTGAATGTGCATAAGATTTCGTACATAGGATGTCTTGTCACATACATTATTCTTTAATGGTATATTTTTTCGAATAAATAATAATAATCTTTGAATTACGTTTGTAACGATTAAAAAATTGATTTTTTCACGGATTTAAGGGGTTACACCTACCTGGACGGCCGAAAAACGCCTAATTTTGACATTTTAATCTTGCTAAACTGGTAGTAGGAATTAAGTGAAATTTTGTGTGATTATTGAGAGAGACTTATGTTTTGATAATAAAAAAAAATTTGTTTTATTAAAAAATGATGACGGAAAGAAAAAATATAGCCGCTGGCACATATTGAGGTTTGAAAAAATGCATTTTGTGGTGATTGCTCTCCTACCTAAACGATCCATTTGAAACAAAAAAACAAAATGGTATTTTTAAATTAACCCTCTGCCTACACATGGGGTTACGGTAACCCCAGTCGATTTTGAAATGCCCGCTACTTAAAAGTATTTAGTAAAGGGACGCTGGGACTGGGGCGGAAAAAAAGTTTGAACTGTGCTCTACTTATTCCTCTTTAGGCGTTGTCAGTATTCTGAAAACAACAGAAGTAGGAGCATCGAAAGTGTGTGTTGGGGTTACAGTTACTCCGTGTGTAGGAAACGTAACAAAAAGTGGAAAAATTCCAAATTTGAAGAGTAAGTAAAAGTTATTTTTTTGTTCATTAAATGTCATTTACGCAACAGTACTTATATACATATGTTACCAATTATTTTGCGAAAATATACTGCAATTGTAGCATTACAAATTAAAATTTTTTTCTATAACAAATAAAATCTTTTATAATAAATATTTTTTGCATTAATAATTGTGTTTTTGTGTATTAATAATTATATTTTTTAAATAAATATTACTATTTTCTTTTACTATTGTGTTTGACTGCATTAATTTTTTACTAAATTTACATTACGAAATAAATATATTTTTTGAACAGAATTAAAAAACTGACGATAGATTCTTAAAGTACAACTCTTCCCCTTTCTATTGATCACCATTTTAATTACTTTATCTATTTTTTTTAAATACGGGCGTTTGAAAGAAAGGCAAATTTTTACAAAAATTTTTCGTTCCTTTCTCATTCCTTTAAAAAAATCTCTTTTCTTTTAATATCTTCGACTTTTCAGCCAAGACCATCATAATTTTGAGATTTATTTTTTTTGATTAAAAAAAAAGAAGTTAAAATTGATTGACTACATTTGGAGATATAAGTCAACGAAATTTTGAGGTTAGCGTAACTGTGTGTAGGAATCGGGAGAAAAATAAGGTGTGTAGGCAGAGGGTTAACAGTAGTGGTTTGTCGGTGACGGTTGCCGATTGTCGATTTTGTCGTTTGTTACAAAATGGCGATGAGTTGAAATTGAAATTTAAAAATAGCAAAAAATTTTTGTCTTTTATATTTTTTGATTTTTAATGGAGATCGATTTAAAAAAATAGATCATCACCGACAAAAGAATATTTCTGTGAGTATTGTGTAAAAATTTGAGAACGACCCATCGATTGGTTTTTGAGATTTCGTGGTCACCGTCTTTGAAAACAGTGTTTCGAGAAAAACGCGTTTAAAGTTTCAAGTTCTACTATTGTTAACAGCTGAATGTTACACTCTAGTCGCCAATTCCGGGGCCATATGAAGTAACAACGAACAATAAAAACCCGAAACCAGTACCAGTACCTTCCAAACAAGCACACACAGGAGAATGCTGTGTTCGTGCGGGTTGTAACCTTCTGGCGTCTGGCTGCGTCAGGTAGTAGAATTCGAGCACTCGAACGCTCGATCTCATTTTACGGTAATTCCGCCATTTTTGTAGATATCGACATGAAATTTTTAGGATATATTCTCGGAACTTGAAGCTTCAAGAAAATGTAAAAAAAAAAGAATTACCGCTAGGTAGGTGTAACCCCTTAAATCCAGAAAAACAAATAGCTGATAGTTTTTACTTTTTATGTTTTATGTAATTTAGAGTGATACAGATGTTTAAAATTAAAAAGTAACTGTCAAAGAGTATTGTTTCATAATATTTTTGCTTTAAGGGATATTGTCAAAATTATCAGAATATACTTATTAATGACGTAGCAAAGACATCCTGCGCATACTGATAATATATGAATGTGTATATTCAGTAAAAAATACAAAGAATATTTATATTTATATTTAATTAGCGAATTACATACATACAGTATTCTCTCCAAATAAAAAGTTATTGTTTGTTATTGATTACACTCTCATAGCATAATTATTATAAACTAGTTGACGAAATTAAAGGAACAAAAGTTTGAAATAGCTCCAAGTTTGTAAAAGTTGAGTCAAAAATCTGAAATTTTTATATGATGTAGCCCGAAGTGTCGACTTGACCTCTGCAAAATCTCCTCACTGTGGGTCCAGTAGTTTCGGAGTTACGCCCCCTTGAGGCAAATCCCTGTTAAAAATAAAAGTTGCTCGGAAAAATTCGAAAATAAACTAAGCCAGTTTTGTAAGTGTCCTTTAAAGTATACCTGACACCCCCATTTCTTTTCAGCCCTGATTTGCCACCCCTTTGGTCTGACAGTGAAGACAGCGTTTTGCGTTGAGTCCGTCCATCCGAGGACAACTTTGTAGCACCACTCGGCTTTAAAATCGTTAAATGTCGAAGGCCCCACCCTTCTATGACTCCTACCACCCCGCGAGGGTGGGTTGGGCAATCACTCCTAACACTAATAAGCCTCCGTAGGTGCCTTCATGCGTCCGGAAAATTCGGAAATGAGCCGAACCGCACCCGTAAAGATCTTTGGCACGCCTTCTTGACCACGCACGAAACCCACCCCTTTTAATCTTTATCTGCTATTCTTTTAGTCTTCCTTTTTATTTCCTTTTTGTGTTAGGTTTCCTTTCCTCCCTAGATTTGCCCTATGTGCATCTTTCTTTGCTTTCATGCCTCTTCCAGCTGACTCTTTGTCTGTGTCCTTTTTGTTCTTAATTCCTTTTATTTTTTCCTGAAAAACGCATTACTTTTTTATGTACTCTCTTACATTTTTATATTTTTTATTTTTATCTTGTTTGTGAGACAGCAAAACATTGTTAAAGCAAAACAAAAAAAATTGTGAACACAAATTTGTTGCTCTAAGGCAATGCGTTTGTACAAAAAACAAAGAAAATAAGAAACAAAACATGAAAACTTACAAATAAGAAAATTAAAAAACTGGAAAAAAGGAAACAAAAACAAAACAAATAGTAACGAGAAAACTGAAAACAAATGAAATGTCTTCTTCCAAACTACAACATGATAAAGTCATTGTGAGATGTAATTTAGAACAAGTGAAAAATTAGTATAGGACTTATCCCTCCTAGTCAGGGATCACATTGTTCTTTTTTTTACTTCTGCTCGGTTATCATTATCTTACTTTTTTCTAGAGAGGTTTCTATTGAAAAATTAGTTGGATGAGGACTGAGGTGAAAGGTGAGATGAACGTGCTGATTATGACGATGTCAGTTGGCGAAAAGGAACGAGTGGTTTCTTTATTCACATACGGCTTCTAATTTCTGCAACAATAGTTAACGTGATGTAATAGATAATAGGAACATAACACCAATAAGAAGAGAATTGACAACACTAATTTCATATATGGAGTAATTGTAATTTACGGTTGAAATCTTGTCACACTGAAGATGGCCAAAACCAATGGCCGAAACGTTTGTATTTGAAAAATTTTATCCTTTCTCAAAATAATTTGTAAATAGCAACTAACATCTAGCGTCGGCTCTATAAGCGTTTGTTTTATTGTTTATTATGTAATATTGAGAACCTTCGAAGAAATACATTGTGAAATTCTATAAAATTTTGACGCTCTACCGAAATATCGCTCTCTTTCTTGCCAGCGGCATTCTAAATTAAACCTATGTAAACAAAGTCAATTAAAATGTTGCTGACATTTCAAGAAAACAATTCAGTTTGCTTCGAACGCTTTACTTGACTAAGCGATTTGTCAACAACTTTCTTTTTTTGAATTTTTTCCTGTTAAAGGCCATTTTGGCCTTATTTTTTGTTTTTGTAATGATTTGAAATGTCGGCAATATTTTGATTGATTTGGTTTACAGTTGGGTTAGTTTGATTTAGAATGTCGCCAGCAAAAAGAAGAAAAGCGGTTTCGAGAGTGTCAAAATTTCATTTGTTTTTAGCTTTTTTATTATTTGTTTTGTTTTTGTTTCTATTTTTTTCAGATTTCTTATTTCCTTGTTTTATGAGTCCTGTTTTGTTTCACATTTTTGCTTTGTTTTTTGTACAGACGCATTGCCTTAGAACAATAAATTTGTGTTAAAATTTTTTTTGTTTTGCTTTAACAATGTTTGCTGCCCTACAAGCAACATAAAAAAAAAACGAAAAATATGGAGATGTGCGAGTACACGAAAAAGTAATGCGGTTTTCAGAGGAAAAGGAAGCATCAGGATAATCAGGAACAAAAAGAACGCAGATGAAAAATCAGCTGAAAGAAGCATGAAAGATACACATAAGGAAAATCTAGGGAGGAAAGGAAACCTGACACAAAGAGAAAATAAAAACAATATGGCTGGAGAGACAACAAGGATTTTTTTAATCTCAAATGCATGTTTTGCCCTGAAGCGATCACCTGTAGTCTGGCACAATCGCGACTCGCTGTCCGACTAAAGGAATAGCAGGTACAAATTAAAAGGGATGGATTTTGTGCGTGGTCAGGGAGGAGTGCCAGAGAACTCTATGGATGCGATTCGGGTCATTTCCGAATTTTTCGGACGCATGGAGGCATCTGCGGGGACTGAGTAGTGTTAGGGGTGGTTGCCCAATTCACTCTTGCGGGGTAGTAGGTGTCATAGAAGGGTGGGACCGTCGACATTTAATGATTTTAAAGCCGAGCGGTGCTACAAAGTTGTTCTCGGATGGACGGACACAACGCAAAACACTGGCTCCACTGTCAAACCGAAGAGGTTACGGATTGAAAAAGGATTGAGGTGTTAGAGCGCACCAGGGTCACTCTAAGAGACACTTATAGAACCAACTTAGCCCATTTCCGAATTTTTCCAGGCCGTTGTCCATATCATATTGCCCTGTACCTTTCAAACTGCAACCTTGCAATTTTTGTTTTTGACAGGGAGTTGCTTCGAGGGGCGTAACTCCGAAACTACTGGACCCATAGTGAGGAGATTTTGCAGGGGTCAAGTCGACATTTTGGGCTACATCGTATAAAAAATTCAGATTTTTGCTCAACTTTTACGAATTTGGCGCTATTTCAAACTTTTGTTTTAATTTTGTCCAGTAGTTTTTTATTTTTAATAAATAATATTTCGAATATAATTAACAAATTAATATTACAAAATATATATAATACAAGATATAATATCTATATTAGAGAATATATCTCTAATTGCCTGTAGCGTGTGTTAACCTAATCGGCTATATAATTTTGAGACTATCGCATGTGAGTTTGATAAACTATGTAAACTAATAACTAATTTTGAATAATTTTCTTGATTGATACAAATTTGATTATATTTGATGTATTATTAGGATGCCAGTGCACAGTTATTGTATATAAAACAGAATTTTTTACATTATTTTTAATAAGTGTAGAATACTTATAAAAAAGGCACTTTTAATAAATTAAAACTTTTTTGTATACTTTAATTTATTTTGTAACTAAAAAAAATTATCACAGATTATTATGTCGGTACATTACGGGACTATAAGATTGTAGTGTTTTTAATGTAGGGGAAGAGGGGTAACATGACGAAGTGGGTAAGATGACGAATCGCTAATTTTTCTAAACTAATAATAAATTTCGATCCAGTGTTGAATTCATTTAGGCTTCAGATAATAGTAGATTATCTACACTGGAACCCCGCGTTAGCGTACTCCGTTAGCGGAAACTATCCCCTCCATATGCACTCGGCCCACATGAGTAGCGTGTGTGGGGGATAGCAATGAGCAATGCAGTCGCGTATTTCACGGAGTAGGAGTGAAACCAAGCAATAGGAGATAACCCCGCGTTAGCGGACCAAAGCCCCGAACAGTCCGCTAACGCAGGGTTCCAGTGTATTGTAGTTTGGTTTCAATTGGTTCACAACAGTGGATAATATAATAAGAAATATGTTTTAGGTATAGCCATGCATACTTTTTGGCACTTGTTTATAGGGAATGATGTAATTATAGTAAATACTTTCGGTTTTTAAATAAAATCGTGATACAGTATAGTTAAAAACGCACATACTAATGCATTTCATATTTTTTATTTCTCGTAATGTTATATTTTTATTAAATAAATAAGTGAATACTACGATTGTGCGGGTAAGATAACGGATAACGCCAGGTGACGCATTTGTACTTGAAGATTATGTCCTGCAACGAACATAATTGTGTTAATGTTATGCAAATTAAGTTTGTGATACCGATTATATTGGTAATCTATAAGTAAATTTTATTATATGGATTTATTGATTTCGTTATTAAAAAAAAAGTAGTTGTACTATTAATATAATATATTTTTAAATAAATAAAAAAATTGGTGTTTATACAGATAAACAATAGATAGGTTACAATGGCACTTAATTTGACTCTTTTTGCTACTGAAAGTCATCTTCCCCACATAGGGGGACAAGATGACGAAATTGACATGTTCTTAGAAAATCAAAATTTTAATTCATTTAGCAGCTTTTAATTCTTATGGTAAATACAAAAGGTTTTAGTGAATCTAAAAAATGGATTATTTTTACACTATCACAGAAATTAGGAATAAATCTTAAAATCGTCATTTTATCCTCCTTTTTCCTACATTTTATTTTTAAAAATATTAAAATATAAAAATTAAGGTATGACTTAAATTAATTTAATTTGAATCTTGATTTAAAAAAACAATTAAAAACAGTTTTTTTTACAAAATTATAAATTTAGAAAGATACTTATAAAGAAAAAAAGAATATTTTCTAAAACGCGCTATTTGTTTCTCTGTGTGGAGACTTTCACATTTGTCTTTCGAAATATGTAAGGCTAAACGTAGCAATAAGAGCGTAATGACACGGAGAATAGCTGGACGACGCTGGTTATTGCACAACTCTGTTTAGTAACTGGTTTTCCATTTTTGAATGTCTGGAAATCGTAAGCTTGATTTATAGAACTGATAAACAGCATTGTTGTTACATTCTCGTTAATATGCGTTCCATTTGAGAAGATTAGATTACAATCTCATATGTTTTTTAAATTATCAATTTTATATAGAATGAATATTTTACTCTTTAAACAATATTTTATAATACTTTCAGATACAATTTTATATAACATACAAATGATTAATAAGAATTAAATGCTTACAGTTTTTCACATTTTAAGTAACAAGCAAAACGTTTGAAATCTACCACAAAAATTACATCTTAACCCTCTGCCAACACACCTTATTTTTCTCCCGATTCCTACACACAGGAGTTACGTTAACCCCAAAATTTCGTTGACTTATATCTCCAAATGTATTTAATCAATTTTAACTTCTTTTTTTTTAATCGAAAGGAAAAAATCTCAGAATTATGATAGTATTGGCTGAAAAGTCGAAGATATTAAAAGAAAAGAGATTTTTTGAAAAGAATGAGAAAGGAACGAAAAATTTTTGTAAAAATTTGCCTTTCTTTCAAACGCCCGTATTTATTAGAAAAAAATAGTAATTAAAATGTTGATCAATGGAAAGGGGAAGAGTTGTACTTTAAGAATCTATCGTCAGTTTTTTTCTGTTCAAAAAATATATTTATTTCGTAATTCGTAATGTGAATTTAGTAAAAAATGAATGCAGTTTAAACACAATAGTAAAAGAAAATAGTAATATTTATTTAAAAAACATAATTATTAATACACAAAAACATAATTATTAATACAAAAAATATTTATTACAAAAGATTATATTTGTCATAGAAAAAATTTTTAATTTGTAATGCTACAATTGCAGCATATTTTCGCAAAGTGATTGCGACATTGGTAATATATGTAAGTACTGTATGCGTAAATGATATGTAATCAACAAAAAAATAACTTTTACTTACTCTTTAAATTTGGAACTTTTCCATTTTTTGTTACGTTCCCTACACACGAGGTAACTGTAACCCCAATACACACTTTCGATGCTCCTACTTCTGTTGTTTTCAGAACATTGACAACGCCCAAAGAGGAATAAGTACAGCACAGTTCAAACTTTTTCCCCCCCTCGGTTCCAGCGTCCCCTTGCTAAATACTTTTAAGTAGCGGGCATTTCAAAATTGACTAGGGTTACCGTAACCCCATGTATAGTCAGAACGTTAAGAATCATATTTATTTTTTACAATGAAATTAACCATGTCTTAAAAAAAATTAAAATACACTTTTATGTTTTAGTTAAGGTTAATTTAATGTTCTGTGCTTGGGCATTCTTTTAAATGGCTGTGCATGTTTACATGCACGTTTTAAAACTTAAATTTTTTTCAAGCATTCAATACATCTATTTTTGACATCTAATTACAGCATAGATATGCACAAATTATGCGGTATTGAAATTCACAAAAATTCCGCTTTATGTTCTTTTGTTGATTTTTTTCAGGTAACCGAAAGCTATCGCACTAATTCTAAATGACAAAAGTAGACAAAGAGGGAACGAAATTTTCTCCTGTGCCACGGTAGAGAACGCCGATCATGAAAAACTCTGATCATGGAAAACTTTCATCGTGCGAGCCTTCTCTCCGAGTTCATTTTTCCTCATAAGCTTGTTGATATCATCGACCTATTCACGTTATTAAGAATCTTACGTGAACGAAAGAACTTGATGGTATTATTATATTTAACAGCAAAAGAAGAACACAAGTGATTCTTACATCTTTATTCGATAATAACGACTGTATTTTTGAAAACGTTAAGTGTCTTCAAAAGAGAAGAGGAATAATAATATTTTAATCTAATTTGTTTCTTTAGAGAGACTTGCTATTAGCATTTACATTCTCGCCAAAACTCTATTGTACTTTAGTGTGAAGAATAATCAATTTTATTAAGTTTTTCTATTGAATTATTGTCTCGCCCTAGCGTCAGTCAATTAATCGATCTCACATGAAATTATAGACAAAGAGAACCAAGTAAGAGTGAAACTGAGGAGGCTAGATGTAACAGACGAGAGAAGGAGCGCCGAAAAACAAAAAAAGAGCGAAAGAGAGAGCGCGCGCGCAAGAGAGAGAGAAAGAGAGAGTGAAAAAGAGGACAAACTTTAGCTCATTTATGTAATGAAGACCGTGGCACGATAATGTCGCTGTTTTGTGTCTTTTGTTTTGGAAGCGCCAATGCGACGGCAATCGCTCCACCCACCCTGATGATCAGACGGGCAAGCGTGCAACACAAGAATCAGCAGCAATAGCGGATTTATCGTCTTCGTAACAACTAGCAATGTCGTTCGTCAAAAATGACGACTGCCGTCGATTACCGCCGCCGTCTGCACGGCGCTTTCTCACACATTACCGCGAGCCAGAAATGAATTTACGTGCTATCACGCGCTACCTTCCGACCAATGGTAATTGACTTTTCCGTTATCACGACGTCACAAAGATTGTCAGCGATATGACACGTGATGTGTGCGTTGTGCGTGCGTGCGTGCGCGCGCCGATGGTAGTGCCTGTCCGTGAAGTGGTGATGGAAACAACTGATGGTCGCAACTGTTTCATGCCTAGTGAACAAAAGGATAAGGAGAAAAATTGTCGATTGTTCTTCATACGTCAAAAATGGAAACACCGTGACTGCGTTGCGGTGACAAAGTATAATGATGTAGGTATCGGCAATGCTTATTGCATCTTCAAACGTAATGAAGCAGCCTCTTATTGCGGTGCGCAGGATTCTCAGGAGACTCGGCAATCGCGCGAGTCGATTTTACTGGAATTTCTCTCTTGCAATCGGAACAAGTCCTGAATTGATGAACAGCTTCTCAACAGTAACGTTGAGGAGGGTAACGACGCTTAAACATCGCCGAATCCCTAGCGTTCTTTATACACCGGATGATGAATCAACCGTGATAGGTTTTTTTTCTTCCGTAGCGAATCATAAATGTACAGTACGCGGATTCGATGATGGATTCTCGCAGTTGTTCACGAAAAAAATGCATAACAGCACAAGCGTGTACACTTTGAGAGAAGTATACATTTCGTCGCCTCTGAATAAAAGGGCGTTAACTCGGAAGCCGATTGAAAAGGGCATTAACTCGGAAACCGATTGGAAAAGATGTTAACTGGGAAGTCGGTTGAAAAAGGCATTAATTCGCCTGATAAAATTGTTCGCTTTATTTTAAGTTGGCAGCACTGCCGAAATAATTTTCGTGCTCGATTTAAAACATAAACATAAACATTGAAACGAAAATGAAGATGCACATATAGGTAGAGCATTAAAACTATTTCGGCAGTGTCAAAACTTAAATTGAAACGAAAAATTTGAACGCGCGAGTTAACGCCTTTTCAACTGTTTTCCAGTTAACGCCTTTCTTAATCAACTTCCGAGTTAACGCTCTTTTCAAACAGCTTCTTAGTTAACACTTTTTTATTCGGATGCGACGATTTGCAGTTTTTACAACACGTGATAAGTTACAAGTCGAGCCAGCTTTGCTTCCTCTGAATTCAAGCCGCATAAAATGCCATTCACAAATATAATAAACGATAAATACTTTAGTACAAGTAAAGCAAACGATATTTCTCAAGGTTTGATAGCGTGTTTATAATTTGTAAATTGTTTTTGAAAAGCAGCGGCTTTCGTCAAATAGTAATAAAGTGAAATACGAAGGGCGCGTCGTAACGGAAGACAGCGATGATATATCAAAGATCGTAGTATTTCGTATACGTCATTTACATACATTATACATATATATATAAATTTTTCTTGACTAGTATGTATGTATATATATTTTATATATAATTTGTAAATTTACGTATGTGTCCTGTGAGTTCTAAAAACTTAAATTTGTTTAATGTTACATAAGTCGATCTCTCGATGACTTATGTAATTATTTGTTAATAAAACTTGATTTGGCGAGATTAGCATTCGATTTTCACGAAACAGTCACAAGAGCTAATATGACGTTTCGTGATTCCGTGCTATTATATTACCGTATACTGCTCTACCGAGCTGAATACGTTTGTATAAATGTAGAATATTTTTTTGTATAAATCGCAACATGTGTACATAAACCGGATGCATCGATAATCGAGAAACTGACGTGTGTAAAGCTATCACGAATTTTTGCACAAAATAAAAAGATGCTTTCAATAGATACAAATGAGATGATATAACCCCCGTGTTAGTATCAAAAGGATCAAGTGCGATCGGAAAAAAAGTCAATAAGTGCAGCCGCAGTTTAGTGTATTAGACATCGCTGAAATACAGTACAGCTCGTGTCTTTAACTCGGGGTGTCGTTACTCCAGTGTAATAATCGTGGATAAAAATAGGTGTCGAGGAATATCCACGTCCAAAAGAATAACAAAAAAAGTCGCAAAGCATTAACGTTGAAACGTTTACGAATTATTTTCCGAGAGAATTTGATCGAGAGGAAACGGTGCTCCTTTTTGGTCTCGCTGAAGCAATCTCGCGTCGATTTATGACACGACGGTAGGATAGATTATGATCATTTCATAAAAAAAAAAAACTAGTTAAACGATCATACAGAACGTGGTACAATGGTCGCATAAGGAGGAGGCGAGGAGTACGTCTATAGTTTTTAGAGACAATTCGTTTGGTTGTGTTAGATGATAAGAACGAAGAAGAAGAAACACGATTGCGAGTTTCCGAAGAGCGTTTCTATCTCTTCGGCATCGATCGGGCGTACTGTACAAGTGGAGTATCGCGCATGTAACGGATTATATTATACATATGTATCACCGCGGTTCACATTATCGTTACCGTGCATTATAATAATCATACGTGATGATGGAGATGATGAGAGATATACCAAGCACGGAAATGGACCCGGACGGGGAAACATACTCGCCGTCTAATGACCGACGGACCTCTCCTCGTTCCGCGACAAACCTTCGTGCCCTTCCCTTTAAGTACGGTACGAATACTAACCGAGAAAGAACGTAAGAATGAATGCTTTAACGCTACGCGCTCAGTTTTGCTTACCAACTTTACTGGTTTTTCTTTATTTTTTCTTTTCCCCTAACGAACTTTCCCCGAAATGAACAAGAATACAACGCGTAGCGAATCACGCGCGGTACACGTAAAGAAAGCGAACGTTAGTAAGCATTACTGAGGCTTTATTCTACTAATGTGTGTTTATTTGTTTGTACGTCGGTCATGTTCAAAATTTAGCGTGCGTGGTACAAGAGGAAGATCGATGGCTGGGAAAGGTACATGCGTGCGCACGGACGTACTTCAATGTAAGAGAGGATTATTGTGCTGAGAAAAAGTTTATTCTGAGAAGAGCTCTCGTATTCGTGTCTCGTTGACACGTGATATGCGATTGTCACTCCACGTTCATCTATGAAGAGATCTTGCTTCATTGACTGGGTTCAGCGGAGAATGTAGCTTTGGAACTGTTGTAAAATTATTTTATATGATTGGTTTATACATTTAGATCCAACAGGGACTAAGGGCAAGAACCAATCGTGTTAGAGAATTTTACAATAGTTTCACCGTTACATTCTCCGCTGTAGGCCTATTCTGTAACTCATAACGACAATTCGGTATCGTTATATTGTCGTTGCGCAGCTTTTTTGTCACATATAATATGTGCGCAACGACAATATAACGGTATCAATACTGTCGTTAAAAGTTACAGAATAGGCCTACTGAACGCAGTCAACGGGCGCATTTAGCAGACTCAACAGCTAAGTAGCAATCAAACATGATTGGTTCTAATTTATAGAAATCAACTGCATTATTTAGGGGAAAATTTAGTAATGTTTCTAAATTATTGAGAGTCTGCTGAATATATCCATTGTTGATTGTCAAATAGTTTACGTGACGTGTGCGAACGAGTACAAATACGGGGTCGACTAAGGGACTTGAAGCGTTCGTATTACCGGGTTAAGATTTTAGTAAAGTCCATTTGTTCTTACTCCGTCGTCTTTGTCCTCTCCTGTTCACCACTCTTCCCTCACTTCGGTTCTTTTCCTAACGTTACATTTTGTATGATATATCATGCGAGGCGCATTGTATATGAAGAAAAGTGGAGAAAATGTGATAAAAAATTATGCATATATATATATATATATATATATATATATATATATATATATTATACCGACACCTTGGTTTTCCTTTTTTTTCTTTTTTTTTTCATAAGAATGACTACTACTATTACTGCAATCGTAATATTACTACTATTACTATTATTACTACAACTATTATCATTATTACAACAACTGCTGCTGCTATTGCTAATTGTTTTTATGTTGTATATTGTATAGTCGATTTCTGGATCGCAACGATCTACTCGGGATAAAACGATCCGCCCGACGAGTGAATAATGAGGACGAAGCAAACATACTTCGGCGCCGCGCGCAATCGTGTATCCTTATTGTTGCTTTATATATGAATCTTCATTTTCTTTCGTACAGAGTATGTATTGTAAAAATATTACAAAATCCATGATAAAACTAATCTTGTTGCTGAAAGCTTTTATTAATAATTTCAATTTTGTTTGAAAAATAAATTTTCATGTAAAACGTAATACATTTTTTATCTTTTTAAAGATTTTGAAAGTTTATTTTGAAAGTAGTTTAATGATATTTATTATTTGTGAAAATTGGTCTCTTCATGAGGGAGACCTTTTCAACTTTACATAATAAATTATATAAAGTAGTTAATTGAGTTTCAAGCTTAATATTTCCCATCTCGAGTCGTCTTTTTCACTCAAATAAATCTCATTTATCGTCTGGGAGAAGTTTTCCTGAACCGACAATTTCCTGTTGGTCATCCAACTCATTTCCCTACCGAGGGGGAAATCTCTGCGTACTCTCCATCATTTATTTCGGTTTCTGTAAACTAAAAGCTATAAATCTTTGTTTTTTACGCGTACTTGTACAATCTCCCTTTTCATTGCATCAGCCAAAAATTGTATATGCAATTACTAACCCGTTATACGTGACTCATTATTGCAAAGGTTTTCTGAAATGATGAAGCAAGGCGAATTTCGCTGTTGTGTCTTGAAAGAATATCTCTGTTGTTGATAAACATAAAATTTCCAACACAAACACAATAAAGTAATATATTTGTTTTTAATATTTAAATTTGCTTAATCATTGAAAGGAAAATTTTTTGGTTTTCTATATATCTATGTATCAACTGTTCAAGAGTACATGTACTAGATCAAGAAAATTCTCTGTACAAGTTATCGCTTCGACGAAGAGAGAAAAAAATCATTGCCAGCGAACGTTTTTCTGTTTTCGATTGACTAAACATATGTTTCGGATCCGTTGCTTCGTCCTCGTGAATCATGGCGAATTTGTCAAACAAAATCCTCTCAAGGTGATCGATGCCACCCCGAAGAGGAGCAGCGATAATTTCTTCCCGCGTTCTTTTCTTTTTTTATGCACGGTTTGCACGAACGCGAGATCCAATGATTCAACTGAGGAATGACGGAAATTATAATTAAATGTATAATTAAAATGTATAATTAGAAACTTAAATTATAATCATATAATTTCATTATAATGTGAAAAATATATATATTTCCCATTATATACGTACATATATATATATATATATATATATATATATATATATATATATACCTTTTTACAACTAAAATTCCCGATCTACATTTTTTCTATTTACTGCTTTTTAATGCTTTCAAGATTAAATAATTTTTTTCCGCATTCTGCGATTGGGTTTTGGACACGAAAAGGCATGCAAACTGCGAATGAAAGCTATAATTACCGAAAGAAAGAGAGAGGGGGGGGAGAGAAAGAGAGAGGGGGGAGAGAGAGAGGGGAGAGAGAGAGAGAGAGAGGAGAGAGAGAGAGAGAGAGAGAGAGAGAGAGAGAGAGAGAGAGAGAGAGAGTATGTGTGTTTTTGTTACACGATTATGAATTAAGATTACGAATCGTACGCATTTGTTTGGCAGGCCTACGGGAATTTTATGCGAATATGTGCGAATAGATGCGAGAGAACGTTTAGAGAGTCTCAAATCCAATAATGGCTCCAATGGCCTCCCTCAGCGATAGGATGTACGACTACGGCAAATGTCGATGATAAAAATTCTCGATCAATGTATTTTAAGTGTACTAATCGAACTGTGTATCGAGGCGAATGGTTTGTATATATACAATTACTATTTTAATTAATATTGAAACAAAAAGAACATTATGATAATATGTGCAAGTGTGTTTGAGAAGAAACGAAAAAGAGAAAGCGGAAGTGAGAAATGGGAGGAATAGAAAGAGAGAGAGAGAGAGAGAGAGAGAGAGAGAGAGAGAGAGAGAGAGAGAGAGAGAGAGAGAGAGATTAGATAAATAGTGTCCGACAAAGTGTGGTACAAAGAGCAACAACAACACTATAAACGATAACAAATAAATACTAAAACTGTCTTTGTGTACTATAATGACAAAAAACGCGATACAGCCATACCTATAGTTATAGTTGAAGCATGAAGTTTTGATTAGTGCGAGAGAGAGAGAGAGAGAGAGAGAGAGAGAGAGAGAGAGAGAGAGAGAGACGAAAAAAGCTGGTTTGTTCGACACAAAGGTGTATAACTCTATTTCTCGATTATTTGTACTTTGTTCCGTCTTGATAGGAAAGCGTTGGGAATATAATTGGTAATTGAATAATGAAAATGTTGACCCATATACATCCATAAATTCCTTTTTTTTTCCAAAACTACTCGGAGAATCGAAGTAAAATTTTTAAAAGTAGTTTTTTTCTATACTGTTAAATTGTATTCAAATTTTCTAAAAAGGGTATCTGCAAAAATGATTTTAAATTACTTCCTAATAAACTTCATCATTTCCCAGATAACACAGAGATGAACAGAAATTCCTAAAGAAGTCATTTTAATGAATACTTGGAGAAGTAGAAAAATGAATACATAAAGAATTCTTGAGGAATTAGCCACAATGAGTTTACATTGAAGTATTCTTTAAGAGTTCATTGCAATGAATACCTCGCGATTTATTATTTGGAATACTTTGAGTATTTATCAGAAATTATTCGAGTGTTTGGATGATCTCAATTACATTTTTATAATTATATATCGCTTAATAAATGCTAATTTATACTTTTATATACGAAATGCGCTATATATAATTAACAAAACAATTAATATACAACTTAAGAGCATGCTGATCTGCAACGACAGAGTGTCGCGTTCCGCATGATGCAACATTTATCCTCGTTTGTGTTAACTATACATATGTTTCATCCTTCTGACAACATCTATTGTAATAATCTATAACAAATATGTATGCATAAACAAGAAGTGTTCATGGATCATCATGGGGCGTTAGGATGCGTACGGTCTTCGAAGTCAAGCAACGTTGGCGATGGTTAACACTTGGATGGGTGACCGTTTTTTCAGGTACAGAAATTAAACATGCTTTAACAGGTACGACTATGGCTTGGCTGAAACATGGTATAATCTTCTTCCTCTTACAAAATAAATCAAAATTTTTTATTTTTTAAATTTTTCTGAGAAACGTCCCAATATTATAAAAATCGGAACATTTATCAAAAATCTTGAAAATAAATTTTTTAATTGCGTTTGAGATATCTACTTGGAGAAGTCCTAATGAATACTTTAAGAAGTTCTGAGAAATTCCAACAAGTAATTCTATATGAATACTTTAAGAAGTTCTGAGGAATTCTAACAAGTAATTCTATATGAATACTTTAAGAAGTTCTGAGGAATTCGAATCATGGTGCATGTAACTTCCTACGTTATTCTTAAAGTATTCTTCTATGAATTCCTCAGGAATTACTGTTCAGAACGAAAGATTACTTTATGAATTCTTTAAGAAGACACTGTGTTATCTGGGTTATCTTGATTTGTAACGAAGCATTTTTGATTATTTTATATTAATATATTTGCGATACTGCTTGTGCGTAGTAAACGTCTTGTAATCGCCGCAAGATTATTGCAGATACACTCGATGTAAATGGGTTAATTTCTACGTATTTTTGTTACACAGCAGAGTGCACAAAAGGAAAATTCTTTTGTTGTATCTTGTTCTTGCTAAACGAATCAAGACTATGTAAATTGCTAGAATTGGATAGTTTATTATTTTTGAATAAAAAAAATTATACTACTAAAAAAAATAGGGAATACTTTTCGTATAGTGAAAATTTATTTCCTAGCGAAAAATCATCGCAGGAACAAAATTCAAAAAGGGTTTTAGAGCTTGAAACTTCTTCTTTCAAACGCTTCTTGGCGAGTTTAATTATCTTTTTTTTACCAACGTGGTACAATGATGACCCGTTAAATAAAAATTTTTAATGCGACTTTGCTGTGCTGTAGTCGCGTGAAAAAAATGATAGAGAATTTCTGTTATTTGTATCTTGTAGCGGGATCTTTTCCCTTTATTTTGAGTGGTTGTTCATTGCTGTGCGATTTTTTTTTATCAAGTTATTGAGATTTTAAGAAAAAATGGTTATTTTGACTTTTAATGGGCGATTTTAGGCCTGTTTTTGCGATCGCTCTTTACCACGAAATTTCATAGAACGTATTCACGAGTAATAAGCGAAAGTCAAAATGACCATTTTTTCTAAAAATCTCAAGCTTCATTATTGTGCCACATTTGTAAAAAAAAGTTAATTGAAATCGTTAAAAAGCGTTTGAAAGAAGTTTTAAGCTTTAAAACGCTTTTTGGATTTTGTTTCTGTAATGATTTTTTGCTAAGTTCCAGCGGTTTGAAAATAGCCTAAATTTTCGGTATACGAAAAGTTTCCTATTTCTTTTTGAGTGTATATGCTAAATTTTTATCTAAAAATAAATTATCCAATTTTGAGTAAAAAAATAAATAAGTTTGTCAATACTGTTTCGCATAATACCTACTTGATAAAAAAACAATTATTTTATTAAGTTTGCAATACAAGGGAGCGAGAGCGCGAGACAGCGAGAACTTTTTGCTTGTTATTCTATAATGATTTGCGAAATTAATGTAAATTAAATGTAAAACTAGCAACGCGTTAACGTTGTTAGGAAGAAAGATTGTGTTTTTATAAAATTTGATCTTTTTCTGATTGAACATAATTATGACGAGTGTGGAATGTGATGAAACAACGAAATGTTGTTATTTGTCTACGTTTCACTTGGTAAAGCCTGTTTCGTTTCACTTGGTAAAGCCATTAATAGTGATTACGAGTAAAATGTTTTGACGGTAACGTATATGAATCATTCCACATCAAGCGGAACACTTTTAGACGGCATGTTCTTCAAAATTGTCTTTATTGTTTTTATTAATTCTATGGAACAAATAAATACATAAAATAATTTTGTAATTTTTAAACTTCAATATTTCGGAAGTTTGAAGGAGTTGAAGTTTCGCAAAAACGGTCGGAAATACACTTTCATTTAAATATCATATCTTCGGTATCCTACAGACTGTTTCTAGTGCTCATTAAAACTCTTAAAACGCATTTTAATTCTTCATAAATCGAAATGTGAAAAAATTCTATTTTTTATAAACAATTATATTATTTAAACGTCATTTTTACGGTAAGAACACGTTTCGAAAATTTGGAAAAAATATGAGCATATTTCTTGATCAATTCTCTAAAAAACTGTTGAGTTGCAAAATGGAACTTTGATGGAAACTATTTTTAAACAGCGATTGATTCATAAGTAACGGCGATGCCTGCTGCCACAACGCGATATAGTAAACGTATAAGTATGCACATGTAAATTGATTTAAATATACATAATTTATTCAATTTTATACTAAATACTAATCTTAAAACTACTAAAATATAAAGTTAAAAATATAGCATGTATATGTAAAAAATCTATAGTAATTTATTTGGAAACAAATGCCTTCACTGATTCATCTGCCTTTGAATATTTTAGCGATCAATTCTTTTTTTGAAATTGGTTGAATATAATGAAATTTTTTAGTACCGCGTACTAACTTTGTTTTCTCAAATTGAGTTTATAATGCAGCAGCTTCCTTTTTATAATCGTGAGTAAAAAATTTTAAACTAATATTTTTAATGTTTTATTATTTTGACTTGAAAAAATTTTTTGCTGCGTATTTATTGGTTTTTGCGATGATTCTACACTGCTTTTCGCAGAGCTGCGAATTAAAGTGCGTTTCAAGAGCTTTAAAATGAGTACTCGAAACAACTTGTAGAATGGCGGACATTGAAGATATGAATGTTTAAATGAGAGCATATTTTTGATTTTTGAACGTTTTTGCAAAACTTTAACTCCTTGTAATTTCCAAAATATTAAAAAAGTACAAAATTATTTTATGTATTTATTTGTTTTATAAAATAATTTATAAAAACAATGACAGTTTTAAAGAACATGCCGTCTAAAAGTGTCCCGCTTGACGTGGAATGACTCATACGAATTGGCTTTTATAAATATATCGGAGAGTCCGTATCGTGTCTAACAATTAGATAAAGTACAAATTTTACACATAGATGTTACTAATTAAATTTAAATTCGATATTTTATTTATACGCAAAGTAATCTTTAAAAGGATCATATTTAAAAAAAAAGCCAAACTCGATCTTTCAACATTCAAGTTTTACTTGAAAAAAATTTGAAATCTTAATGAGATCAGTGGTATCACATTTTTATTTTTAAAATTAAAGACGCTAAAAATGAAAAAAATTAAGTCTTGCAATTTACATTCATGTAGATAACTTATTGCTAATAAATTTGCCGTAGTTTTTGATAGTCTTTTTTTTTTGTAAATGTTGCGAAGTATAAAACAAATTGTATTATAAATCTAATATATATTACATATATGTATAAAAATCATTCTGAATGTCGTATTTAATTTGTATTATTACATAATTTGTTTTTTTCATTTCCGTGATTTATTAAACTATTAAGTTATAATTTAATTGAAATTGGAAACTATTTTGTGTTGATGAAAAGTGTTTATATATACACCTGGATGTAAATTACAAATTACAAATTGTTTATGTATATTATTTTTAATTTTTTGTCTGTGTTTTAGTTCAGATCTAAACAAATATAATTGAGATTATATTCAATTGAATTAAACTTGTTATGAAATACGAAATATAATATCATGTGACAAACGACACGATAAATAAGCATACACTTTTTCGGACAACCGGTAAATTTATGATGCGTTTTGATATGTAAGAAAAATGTTGAATCGGTGGATTAAGGGGATTTTGGAGTGCCTTTGAAATTTGATCGAGGTCGATAATGTAGAGTCATTTGTGCACGTCATTAACAAAATTTTGTATGTATTTCTTTTATAAATTTAGAAATCCTTTTCCAGAATTAAAGTTTATGTATTAATATCAGCTTATGAATTGAATTTCATACCAAGAATTAAAAAAATTTTTCAGATTGCTTTTTTGAGACACGAAATGTTTACCAATGTGTATCTTTTTTATTAAGACGCCTACGCTCAATCTGAAAGCATAGTATTGTTTCTTAATGTTTATTCGCGGATCTGACTTGATTTATACGTACAAGGTGCACAACTTTTACGTCAAGCTCATTTTGTTACGAGTCCACGCCAGACGCCAACAAAATTTTTTTTATTTTTCGTTTAAAATTGTTACGTCCACACACTGTTATTGTCTATACTTTAATTGTGGAGAAGGATTTTTAATTCTGTAAATGCAATAAAAAGTTGGACATTGGAACAAATTGTACAATTCTGTCGGTAAAACAGACGACTTTAGGATCCCCTTGAGGGGATGTTAAAGTGCCCGTCAAACTTGATCGGGGTCGATAATGTAGAGTCATTCATGCATATCATTAACAAGATTTCGTATGTATTTCTTTTATAGATTCGAAAATTCTTTTCTAAATTTAAAGTACACGTATTAATATCATCATATGAATTGGATTTTATACCGAGAATAAACAAATGTTTTTCAGACTGCTCTTTTTTTAACCTATATCTGAATTTGCAGTTATAAAAGGTTTATAAAACTAATCTTTTTTTCTAAACTTTTAATCTTTGAATTGCACGATATTGTTCGTATATGTTATCCCTAGAGGAATACGGTTTTATTTTGTACATATATATTGTAGATTTTGTATACTACGCAAATATTGTCATTAAGTGACAGCTCTACGTACCAAAAATTAATTTTTTTACAGTTTTTATATTAACTCGATTGTATTTCCCTAGATTTTGATGCGTACTTTAATTCTGTAAAAGAATTTTGCGATTCTATAAAATTAATTAAAAGATTAGTTTAATGAAAAAATGTCGATAAAACAGACAACTTTAGGATCCCCTTAAGAAACGCATTCGATTTGCATTGTTTCGTTCAACATGTATATTCTCAGTTTCTTTGTCGCATTACGTTCACCGTAAAAGTAAATTAGAAGCCGAAAGAGAAGCGTTCACGTTTTTTAGCTCGAACAGCCACGGCAGAGGACAGCTCACGAATTATTATAATTATACGTGCGTTAGTATTGGGGTAGAATATTTTCGAAGATACTTGCGAGAGAAAGAGACATACACTCGCCGACGTGAGTCCGTTCACGGTTTTCTCTGTCGCCGCCTGTTTGTCGGATCTAGTTGATGAAAAAAAGAAGAAACAAAGCATTTTTTAAATTAAACTGAAACAAACAAAATTTCTCTGGATTTTCTGTTCCGTTATTCCATCTGTTAATCCCGTGAAGTCTTCCCTTATAGAAAAAATATTCAAATTTTGAGCGTTTATGCTCAATTTTTAGTGTAAACACTTAATTTTGAGAATTTACACTTTAACTTTGAGTGTTTACACAGAAAATTGAACGTTTATAGTCAAACATTTAAGTGTTTATACTCGAAGATTGAGTATTTATACGAAGATTGAGTATTATAAAATTGAATGTATACACTGTAAAATTAAGTTTGTATATCCAACTAAATATTACACTTAAATTTGAATTACAAACACAAAAATTACTTTAATACTTAAGTATGACACTGAATAGATGAGTGAGTCCCAGATGCGCACAGTAATAAACTGACACAGTAATAAACGGACACAGTGCGAAACGGACACAGACCAAATGCGCACAGAGCGAAACGGACACAGACCAAATGCGCACAGAGCGAAACGGACACAGACCAAATGCGCACACTGCACATGCGCACGGACCAAATGCACACACGGAAAGTCGCAAACCCATGTGATGCAGTGAATACTTTGCACACACGCATACACACACACTCACACGCATACACACACACACACACACACACGGGGGGGTTGCCTTCGGCCCTCCTCCCGCACCCACCCCGTCCAAGTCGCTAATCTATGTGGACTTTACTCTGCTTGCAATGTACATGGATTGCATTTGGTCCGTGCGTACGTGCAGTGTGTGCATGTGCAGTGTGCGCATTTGGTCCGTGTGCATTTGGTCCGTGCGCATTTGGTCTGTGTCCGTTTCGCTCTGTGCGCATTTGGTCTGTGTCCGTTTCGCTCTGTGCGTATTTAATCTGTGTCCGTTTGTTACTGTGTCCGTTTGTAACTGTGTCCGTTTATTACTGTATCCGTTTGATCTGTGTCCGTTTATTACTGTGTCCGTTTCATTCAGCCTGCTGTGTCCGTTTATTACTGTGCGCATCTGGGACGCTCTCGAATAGATAAGTACAAACTCTAAACCATTGAGTATTATTCTCAAGTTACTCTCAACACTTAAATATGATACTCAATAGAAGAGTGGAAAACCAATATTCTTAAGCTATTTTCGAGAGTTACTTAAGTGGTGTTAACTCTCATAATATAAATATAATTGCATTAATATATTGTTTAAATAAATGTAATAACTTTAAAGTATTGTACTTGAATAATTAAATCTGCTTTTAAAAATAAAAATGTTTTAAATATTTTTAAAAATTAAAACTAGAAATTAATGTACTTTAACAGTAATATGTTTATTATAAATAAGCTGTACAATAAATATGTATATTAATTATGTGTCAAGAAAAAAATTAAAATGTGTTAAAATAAAATATATAATAAAATAAAATAATATTTAACTTAAATGTTCAATAAAAAAAATACTAGTAAGTAATGGGTGCGATCAAAAATACATGTTTATATTAACCCTTAAGAGGGTGCTAAAGCCGTCTGTTTTATCGACATTCTGTTCAACCATTTAGTTTTGAATTGAATTTACAGAATTGATAATCCTTTTATACTTTTAAAGTACGTACACAAATAAGCCCAGGGACGATTAGATGAAGACCAAAAATGCAAAAAATTTTTTAAAGTTTATTCGTTTATAAAAATATTTGCTTCAAAATACAAGTTATGTAGCTTATACGTACAAATAAATGCTGTTCCCGGGTTTGGAATAGATTGAGGAATAAGACTATAATCATCAAATTAGGATTACAAGCCGTAAAAAAAGATATTTATATAATAAAAGCGCTTAAATGAATAAAATTTTTGATCACATAAATATGTTTTTTTACGGCTTGTAATCGTAATTTGACAAATATAGTCTTATTCCTTCTATTCCAAACTGCGAGACATCATTTATTTGTAAATATAAGCTATATAACTTGTATTTTAAAGCATATTTTTTCATGAACAAGGATAAATAATGACTCTGCATTATCGACCTCAATCAAGTTTGATGGGCAGTTTAGCATCCTCTTAAGGAGATGCTAAAGTTGTCCTGTTTTACAGATAATTTTATTTCTCACTAATCTTTTAATTGCATTTACAAAATTAAAAATCCTCCAGAATTAAAGAATAGATAAAAACAAAACCGGGCCGTAACAATTTTGTAGGAAAAACGACGAAAAATTTAAAAATTGTCGGCTTCTGATGTCGACTTGTAACAAAATGTGTCTGATGTAAAAATTTTAGACCTTGTACAAATCAAGCCTGGGCTCAAGTGGGGCAAACATTTAGAAACAATACGTTTTCAGATTGAGCGTAGGCGTTCTAATAAAAAAAATTTAATGAATACGAAAATTTTGTGTCTAAAAAGAGCAATCTGAAAATTTTTTTAAATTCTTGGTATGAAATTCAATTCATAAGCTGATATTAATTAATACATAAACTTTAATTTTGGAAAAGGATTTCCAAATCTATAAAGAAATACATACAAAATTTTGTTAATGATGTGCACGAATGATTCTACATTATCGACCTTGCTCAAGTTTGACTAGCAGTTTAGCATCCCCTTAAAGCGGCTTGGGAGTCTCTTGATACTCCAAGCATTTTTGAGTGAGTCCCAGATGCGCACAGTAATAAACGGATACAGCAGGCTGAATGAAACGGACACAGACCAAATGCGCATGGACCAGATGCACACGGACCAAATGCGCACGGATCAAATGCGCACAATCGTAAACCTATGTGGTGCAGAGAATGCTTTGCACACACACACACACACACACACACACGGGGGGTGCAAGGGGGGCTTCGCCCCCCTCCCGCACCCACCCCGTCAGTAGAGGTGCCCGAAAAGTCGCAACCCATGTGGTAAGTTTGTTGGTTACTGTGTCCGTTTGGTCTGTGCGCATTTGGTCCGTGCGCATTTGGTCCGTGCGCATTTGGTCCGTGTGCATCTGGTCCGTGCGCATTTGGTCTGTGCGCATTTGGTCTGTGTCCGTTTCACTCAGCCTGCTGTGTCCGTTTATTACTGCGCGCAACTGGGACGCTCCCGCATTTTTTTGAAGAAATATACCACGCCCCTGTAGGCGAAATACATAGGCCGGTATTCATAGTCGAATCTTATTCAAGACCCATCTTAAGCACGATCTTGAGACGTCTATGCTGTTATTTCATTGGTTAAGTAAGGCTTAAGTCGGCTCGAAGCTAGACTTAAGACAATTCTTGAACTTAAGATTGGTCTATGAATTCTCTCCATACACTTACTAGAATGAATTGCTTAAGAAGGTAGTGGAGGTATCCGTCACTGAGAAAAGGATAACTATCGTTAAAATGTTCTATCTCTTTTTAATACAGAATAGTGGGGAAGCATAGTGACCAATAACGGTGTCAGAGCGTGAGCGTGTTGTCATAGTATGCGTGTTGTCGATGTGAGCTTCATGTGAAATCGGGTAATCAAAACGGATATTTTGGGGTTAGTGAGCCTAACGTGTGAACAATTTTATTTAAATAATTGAAATAATGGTGTTGAGTTGCTGCATATGCAAAGTAGAATATGAAAAAGACCTTCCTCGCTGCTACGAAGTTACATCCATTAGAAAAAGATAGCATGTTGTGAGTGTGATGCACTCACACAAGAAATGTCGCAAGCGATATAAGGTGTCAAATGACACCTCGCGCGTGGACATCGCCCGGCCTACATACCGGGCGTCGCACCGGGCAATGCACCCGATTGCTTAATAAACAAGACCCAAAATCTCCTGATTTTGGGGTCGAATCTGCATAGCTAGCAATTGCTGGCAAAGCAAGAGCATTGACCAAAGGCCAGTGACCGGGAAGTACCCTCCCCGGTTATACACCAAAAATCGGTTTATATAAACACCGAGGTACAGACAACGAGCGGGCTTTGCTACACATTATACAGCGACAAACGTATGTCGCTCATTCTTTTATATTTGTCACGGATATTAACAAATTAAGTCAGTGTAACTCAGTGTAATCAAAATAGAAAATATATACACATTGTTATACGACAATTGGCTACAATCTCTCAAGAAACCTAACCCGAGGAGTATCGACGGACGATCCCAAATACCTGTGACCCTTTATCCACCAAAGGGCCACACAAGCAATCCATATTAACGACAGTTATTCTTTTCTCAGTGACTGATACCCTCACCGTTTTTCCACCTCATAAGCAGTCTGTTCTAGTAAATCTATGGTGAAATAGATGCCTGTGGCGCTACGTAGTATTAGTTGGACATACTTTCTTTACAGTGAAGCGGTTGGTGAGCGTCGGTTAAGCTTCAGCTTTTGTGAAAGCTACGCAAAAATTAGGTTGGGGGCTTAGAAGATCCCGTATGCACTAAACGTTGATTTTATTAAGAAAACATTTTTTTTCTATGTTTGAGAGACAATAAAACGAAAGATATTTGTTTTATATGTGATCGTCCGATCTGCTTGAAACATCGTGCGTATACCTGTCCTGATTATGTCGGCATTGAATAATGTTTTTTTTATTTCCTCTAAACTTTGTTTGTATTTATTTCATATTGTTATTTATTTTATACTACTTATATTAATTTATTTGTATCGTTAATATCGAAAAATTTCAATTTTTAATTGAATAAATTTAAAAAATGTGTGTGAAAAGCGTTTGTTATAAACATTCATTTTTTTTATAAAATTACACTTCAGATTTCAAAATAAATACTTTTTTTTTTTAAACGTGCACTGTAATACTATTTTTTTCTTTAAAGCACAAAGTTCAACCCACATAGAAATTGGCATCCAGTGGGATGTCCAAATCCATTAAACCTCCATAGATCCATGGGACGTCTATGTCCATGGTAGAAGTCAGATGGACGTCCATTAGAGGTCTAGTAAACTTCCTTAGCTCCATTGGAGGTTTACTTCTATTGCGGAAGTTAGATAGACGTCCATTAGGGTTCCAGTAAACTTCTATGGCTCCATTGGAGGTTTACCTCCATGGTGGAAGTTAGATAGACATCCATTAGGGATCCACTAAACATCTATAGCTCCATTGGATGTTTTCTTCCATGGTGGAAGTTAGATAGACGTCTATTAAGGATCTATTAAACTTCCATGGTTCTATGGAACACTTACTTCCATGGTAGAAGTCAGATAGACGTCCATTAGAGGTCTAGTAAACTTCCTTAGCTCCATTGGAAGTTTACTTCTATTGCGGAAGTTAGATAGACGTCCATTAGGGTTCCAGTAAACTTCTATGGCTCCATTGGAGGTTTACCTCCATGGTGGAAGTTAGATAGACATCCATTAGGGATCCATTAAACATCTATAGCTCCATTGGATGTTTTCTTCCATGGTGGAAGTTAGATAGACGTCTATTAAACTTCTATGGCTCTATGGAACACTTACTTCCATGATAGAAGTTAGATAGACGTCCATTAGGGATTCACTAAATTTTCATAGTTCTATGGAACATTTACTTCCATGGTGAAAGTTACCCAAACAACACGCTTGTCAGAATGAAAACTTCAAGACAATTTTTTAAAGAAAACATTTAGGTATCTTGGAAATGATGTTAAAATGGTGGTAACATTTATCACAGACGTCTACTAAGAGAGGTCCTTTGAGATATCTCATTGAAGAGTTTCATTTAAGTTTCTTGAAAATGTTATCCTTATGACATCAGCTAAATGATATCAGTTTAATGTCTCATAAAAGATATCACAATGCTGTCCGATTTTTGAACCGTTTATGCGCGTCGTAGTAATTGTTAGAAATCAGACAACACTATAACATTCTGAATGAAAGATCCATTTGATATTTAAAAAAATTATCATAAAGATAATGTTTTCAAAAATAACGGTTTGTCTATAATTACTGCGCACAAAAAATGCACAAAATCTAAATTTATCATGTACTAAACAAAAACAGGATAATAAATGTATTATTCAATTTTTCTTAGAATATATGATCTATATATATAGTTAACCATCTAATTAACCATTTGAACGCTTCAAAGTATTAATGCTAAATAGATCGCAATTTCCATTAAATTATTAAGGTTATGGAAAAAGATAAATTTAATAATGAAATTAATAAGTGTTCAGAATCGGAATTAATGTTCGGGATCAGAATTATTGTGCACGGGGCTTAACTCGACGGTGGCTGTGACCCCACATAGGTCACATGTTATTAGCACGGTTTTGAATTACCTGGTAACGGAGAGATGCCCCGAGCTCTCTTCATTGCCACCTCGATTTCTTTTGTTTTTTATCGCGCACTGTTTTATTCATTCTGCCGTAAGAATCTAACACGTCCGCATCGCGACCGCTTTGCTCTTCGCGACCGCATCGTTTTATCGCGACCATCTCGCTCTTCGCGACCGCTTCGCTTCTCGCGTAAACCAATCTCGCGGCATAAGTGTTTGATTTTGTTAATTTTGAAATTTTGTAATAAATAATTGTTAATAGAAAAGAGACTGTTTTCAATTTCCCCCTCGTTCGTTCGAGTTTCTACGGCCCTACTCACATGCGCTCATACCCTCGCGCACAATAAGTAAATAAATTAATGTTATTTATTCTTAATGTTTTACAAAATTTAATTGCTTTCATAAAAAATAATATAATTGCGTCAGTTTATAACATATACGTATATGTAGCAATAACAAATACCCGTATCGGTGAGTCAAATTGGTGTAGCAGATAGAGTACAAAGTTCGTAATTCTAAGGTCCCGGGTTCAAAGCCCACCAGCGGCAAGTAAGAATAAAATAAAATAATATAATATAATTTAAATTTAATTAATTAATAAAAATTTATCTTCAATTTAGTATGTACTGTTAATAAAAATAATTTAAAAAAAATGAAATTTTTATTATAAATTTTTATTTCGTCAATCATCTATAGAGGCTGCATCAAGCCTCTACTAATGATCCACGAAACATCCGCCAGTCATCCACCGAAGTTTCGTGAAGCCTCTATTAATAATCCACACAACTAGTAGACCTCTTACTTGACGACGTCTAATGGAGGTCTAATAGACGTACGCAATGCGGAACTGTGGATTTCTAATGGATCTATATTGGACGTCCACTGGAAGTTCAAACTTCCATGGCAGATGTCTAATGGACGTCTATTGGGGGTTTCATTTCTATGTGGGAAGAGTATCAGGACAAAATCTTAACTTAAATTATTGAAAATTTAAAAAGCTATGATGTTTTATATAAAAATAGTGATTTTTCTCGTTATTCGAACTTCATGATTTTTTCCAAACCAAGAAAGCTAATTTTTGGCCAATCTAACAATTGTTTTTCAAAAAGTAACTTTAAAACAGTATTCCAGAACTTTCTAAGTAGAAGTTTTAAGCCACTCTTACTGCTATAAGCATTTTTCCCAGTAAGCAAGAAACATTAATCAACATTTTTGAAACGTTAATTTTAGAGAAACTTCTTAATATAACTTCTAAATATAACTTAATGTTTTATAAATAGGCGAAAATATTATATCTAAGAGACGGAGATCGACACGGCCCCGCGGTACGATGACTCTAACCTCGGTAAAAGCTATCCCGATTACTTAACTCTTCCACCGAACGCTCGGTAGGGTAATTACTTAATCTTTCGCGAAGGCAGGGCCGGCCGTCTCCGTCCTTACCGCGTGGTCGAAGTGGTGGCCTTACAGACTATGTGACGCCGTCGATATCCGTGGAACCGCTGTCGTTGTAATCTCGCCGAACAGTGAGACGGCGTGAGCGAGCGGGGACATCGCGGGCATCGATTAGGATCTGGCATTGTCCTTGCGCATCAATCTGGGCATTGACTCGCGCACAGGTATCACCACGTTGATAGGGCGTCGCTTCTTCCTTTTCGCTCTTCGGTCACGACGTCGCGCACTTCGAAGGCCGCTGATCTTACGGACCCGATGGCTTGCTGCGAGATTTCCATCTCCTGATGCAGTTGGTTCGGGGTTGATCAGGCCCCGGCCTTTCGATATCGGCCTCGACCGTCGTTGACCGTTCCGGTGGGGGTCCTTCACCCGACTCCACGAGTGGCACCCGTTTGGCCACGTCAATATTGGCCACGGTCCCGAATGGCCACGTCAATATTGACCACGTCAATATTGGCCACGTCATTATTGACCACGATCCCGATTGACCACGGGATGGATTGGCCACGTCATTATTATCCACGTCATTATTGGCCACGCGTCATTATTGACCACGATCCCGATTGACCACGGGATGGATTGGCCACGTCATTATTATCCACGTCATTATTGGCCACGCGTCAATATTGACCACGTCATTATTGCCCACGCGTCATTATTGCCCACGTCACTATTGACCACGCGTCATTATTGCCCACGCGTCATTATTGCCCACGTCAATATTAATCAATTTTTTTGCTTAGCGTGGAAAGTTGCAAACCCATGTGGTGCAGAGAAATGCTTTGCACACACACACACACACACACACACACACACACACACGCACGCGCGCGCGCGCACGCACACACACACACACACACACACACACACACACGGGGGGGGTACAAGGGGGGCCTTTGGCCCCCCCTCCCGCACCCACCCCGTCCAAGTCGCAAACCCATATACAGTAATGACGTGGGCAATAGTGACGCGTGGTCAATAATGACGTGGGCAATAATGACGCGTGGTCAATAATGACGTGGCCAATATTGACGTGGTCAATATTGACGTGGCCAATATTGACGTGGCCAATCGGGACCGTGGCCAATATTGACGTGGGCAAACGGGACGCTCCCGACTCCACGGGGTGCGAGGGCGAGCTCTAACTCTTCCGACGTCGACCTCCGTGACGCCCCTCTCCTTTCGGTCCGCTTCCGCTTTTCCGGTCCTCTGAAATAAGGCGACATGCGGTAGCAACCGCCTCACGACTCTCCTCTCTCCTGACATAATAACTCGGCTGTATACTTGCCCTGTGGCTATCCGATAGTCCGGGGTCCCGCCGCTCAGCCGCTCCCGTAATTCTTCAGTCCCTCGACGGCTGCTCCTCTATTACATGAGGTATCGTCGGCATCACTTCTTCCGCGAGTCGCGCCTTTCGCTTGTCGGGTTCCTAAGTATCTTATTAACTAAAAAATATTAATCGGAAAAGGAGAGGCCGCCCTTCTCTTCGGGGTAAGAAGCAGCCCCAAATGACCTTTCCCGGTCGGGCCATCCGGCCCTTGTGACGGACGAAAAACGTCACATCACAACCGCGTTCATCGACGTAAAACGCGACCCGGTATTCTCCAGGTTGATTGTAATCTTCTGTGTTAGCGACGATTGCTGTCGATCTCGTCCACACCCTCGGTAGTCTGTCTGCAGGATAGACACCGACATACTTGGCATTCAGTTGTCACAACGCACGTAAAATTTCCAGTGAATTCATACGAAGGCGACGACCGGGAGAGTGGAAACGTTTGTGTAATTTCAGTGTTCTCTTTAGCCGAGTTATCGTTTTCGTAAGACAATGGTGATAGCTCGCGATTTGTAAGAACGGGTGATGTTTGTATGTCGTTGGTTTTGTCCTTGTCCGTCGTTGTTTCGAAAAGATAATTTTCTTTTTCTTCGAGTGATGACGGAACTTCGCCTTCTTTACTTCTAGGTTTTGAGTGATCTCTCTTCTTGCTCTTTTTCTTTGTCGTCATCGTCGTCGTCGTCGTTAGTGGGACTGGTGCGACTCGAGTTTCGGCTGGATGGTTCGTTTAACCAACGTTTCAATTTGCAAGCGTTACGTAACGCACAATGAAATTTTGCATTAGCGCGAAATCCGTGATGAGTACAGCGGTGACCGAACTCGTCGTCATCTGGCAAATATTTTAATGCCGGCGAATCTGCTTCGAGATTATATATGTTTCTGGATAGAAGATCACGCAAGTGACTTACTTTTTCCTGTCCCCTGGTAAAGATGCAGCGAGCCCCGCGTGTAATGTCACGTAGTTGGTTCACAAAAAAACTTAGGATTGGCTTCACCGTCGAACCACTCGATACCGTGGTAATTTTGTGAAAGCCAATTGTTTTTACGTCTTGAACTTGTGGGTAATTCGTCAAATGAGCAAGGTGACAACGTAATCCAATGGCCGATGATCGGGATCAAGTGCGACAAGGACGATTTCTTTTGAAATAAATTTTTCCTCGATATCTCGAAAGTCTTGAATTTTGATGACTATGTCCATGGTTGTAAGTAAATGTTTGCTTCACTCTTTTAAAACAAAGTGACTGTCTCGTTCGAAACTGATTTCTCTTCTTTGTATGATTTTGAAAATATCGTCGAAAAGAGCGATGGTAGTGGTGGTAGTAGTGGTGGGGGGAGGTGGAGATGGTGGTGGTGGTGGTGAGGATATAATTTTTTTACGCGAAGTTACCGAATATACTATCAGGCGTAAAAATCTAGCCGGAAAAGTCGACGATAATTTGACGAGAAGAGTCGATTTCTAAAACATTATCAAATTCCGCATAAACGATGCAATTAATAGTCGTGGAATGCGGTTTTGCAAATCGAACTTCTAATCTAGACTACCATGTTTTCACGAGATTTCAATGGCCGGCGCAATTTGCGGATAAATAAGGGGTAAGATCAAAAGCGAAAAGCGTGTATCCCTCGGCATAATCACCCCTACTTATAGAATTATCTTCGTTCAAAAAGTGAATACCGGTTTCTGCAAAAAAACGTATAATACGCTTCAACGTAGAGCGGTTTGTTTTTCGAGAAGTTCGGCTGTAGAGATCTACTGGGGACTTGTACTCCGTCGACGTAAAGTGAAAAGAAATTTATATCGTAGTTTTTGAAATTAAACGGATTTAATTTTCTATCACCGTTAAACGCTTTATTATCTACAAAACCGACAATTACACGTTTCGGGAGTTGTCCGAGGATCACATTATTTATCGATTCTCCTACAAGATCTGAGTGTAACGTAAATGTTTTAACTTCTACTCTCGTGAGAGGATATTTGGCTGTGGTTTTACTCAGCATTCTAGCGTGCGCGAGTAACACGCCAGGGCTTATTTTTGCTCTTCTTACGAGTAGACTAGCGTCTGTTGTGAGCGTTTGCTCGTTTTGGGAATTCTTTCCCGTCGGTAGTTGGGATTCGTCTTGCTTGAAGGGTTAGGACCCAAAGGGTGAAGGTTCGGTGTATGAGAGAAAAGAAAACGCTTCTTACTTGCTTGTTCGTTGTTTTTATTTCTTTCTCTTGCGCTTACAGTCAGCTGTGTTGATGTCACGTAACACTCGCGATAAGGTTTATGGTATGCTCGGTCGCTGTTATGATACTCTCCGCTCGGTCATGGCGTGGTCGCGTTTATATATTATGGTATCTGGCGCAATTTCTGGAGCCAGTGACCGGGCGTCGGTAGCTTCCGCGAGGCTAAGCGTTTCGACATCGGAACGCGGTAGCCTTGCGGTTTGATTTTGCAGCGTAGGGCCTATTTCTAGGGCGATACGAACTGCTTCCGAACGCGCTGTTGTAATCTCACGGAAGTTACTCGGCACTTCCGTGAGCGCGGCGGATTCTTGTGCGTCTTTCGAAAGAGGTGCTTCTTGCAACGTCTTTCGAAAGATGCGTGTCGCAATTATAATAGATATGGTTGTAATCGGCTTACAACACGTCTAAAATACGAATTTTTGACATGGAATTAGATTCCATAAGACAAAAAGAATCTTTTGAGCGAACGAGTCTCATTCTAACTTCTACTCCGTTAATTAAAAATTTATCCTGATTAAAAACGTCACAGTGAAAATGTCCTATGAGATCTAGCGCATGTCCTGAC
The DNA here is from genome assembly GCF_013373865.1 of Monomorium pharaonis. NCBI lineage: Eukaryota > Metazoa > Arthropoda > Insecta > Hymenoptera > Formicidae > Monomorium > Monomorium pharaonis. Next base: position 3,634,465 of record NC_050468.1, on the reverse strand, counting down.
TGAATGTAACGCGATCGTCTCACGAGAGCGGCATTTTGGTGTCGCGGAATTTACGTCAGCGTCCATGAAATCGGATGTATCCATGTCCCATAGACATGCGGTCAGATGAGAGGATTTTGCGGGTGAAGCATAATTTAATGGGAGCGGTGCACTTGCACACGGTTCAAACGGACACGGTGCTTTTGGACACGATATCTTGCGCATGGTTTAAATGACGGTGCATTTGCACACTGTGCATTTGGAAACAAAAGAAATTTTATTAAAAATGTAGGCCAGTTATATGCACATGTAAAATTTGACCACTGATATTTGCACACGAAAAAATGCCCACCGTTTACTTGGACATGTAAAAGTTGCACACCATTCATTTGCACACCGCTCACTTGCACACCATTCACTGGCACATCGTTCACTTGCCCACCACTCATTTGCACACCAAGAAATGCGCACCGATCATTTGCACATGGAAAGATGCGCACCGATCATTTGCACACAGAAAGATGCGCACTGATCATTTGCACACGGAAAGATGCGCACTGATTATTTGCACACGGAAAGATGCGCACTGATCATTTGCACACGGAAAGATGCACACCGTTTATTTGCACACTGTTCAGTTGCAGACCGTTTAGTTGCACACCGTTCAGTTGCACACTGTTCAATTGCACACCGTTCAATCAAATGCATATTAAATATTCATACATTGTGGCTCCGTTTGCAATGTGTACATACAACTTGGACGGGGTGGGTGCGGGAGGGGAACCTAAGGCCCCCCTTGCATCCCCCCGTGTGTGTGTGTGTAAAGCATTCACTGTACCACATGGGTTTGCGACTTAAATGTGAAATTGAACGGTGTGCAATTAAACAGTGTGCAATTGAGCGGTGTGCAAATAAACGGTGTCCAAAAGCACCGTGTCCAAATGAATAGTGTGCAAATGATCGGTGTGCATCTTTCTGTGTGCAAATGATCAGTGCGCATCTTTCCGTGTGCAAATGGTCAGTGTGCATCTTTCCGTGTACAAATGGTCAGTGCGCATCTTTTTGTGTGCAAATGATCGGTGCGCATCTTTCCGTGTGCAAATGATCGGTGCGCATTTCTTGGTGTGCAAATGAGTAGTGGGCAAGTGAACGATGTGCAAGTGAATGGTGTGCAAGTAAGCGGTGTACAAATGAATGGTGTGCAACTTTTACGTGTCCAAGTAAACAGTGGGCATTTTTTTGTGTGCAAATATCCGGTGGTCAAATTTTACGTATGAATATAACTGGTGTACATTTTTAATAAAATTTCTTTTGTGTCCAAATGCACAATGTGCAAATGCACGGTGGTCATTTAAACCGTGCGCAAGATATCGTGTCTAAAAGCACCGTGTCCAAATGCATCGTGTCCATTTGAACCGTGTCCAAGTGAGTGGCACCCAATTTAATAGCGCCTCGATGTATGCACGAGTTTTATGCGTAAGCGTTATTTGGAGGAGACACGAGTTTTTTATTAAAATATACGTCAATTTCATTGAACATAAAATGTAACAAATGATTTACAGGTCCAACTTTCTCCGTGCTGGTACTGGGTGTTGTACTTTCCTCCCCACCCGCGAGAGCAACGGAGTCTACGCGTAAACGAATACTTAACATGGTATGCGTGAGATCCAAGTAATCTTCCCCGTGACCAGGTATGACGAATTCTATGGGGGCGTCATCGGCGAGACATGTCACGGGTTTGTAATAAATCCATTGTGAGCTCTCTATACTGGTTTGCGTGGGAGAGAAGAGATCAAGCTCGCTTTTTAAATATTCGCTCGAGTGAGTGTAAAGAAAAGACATATTTATGCTTATTTTTTCACCCCGTAACTTTCGACAAAAGATTAAAAAAATATGTCAGACACACTACATTTCTTTTTCTTACTAGTACGATGTTGTTTTGTAGTTGAAGACTTTCTAGTTTTGCCACTTACTGAACGAGTCTTTTTTTTCTTCGTCAATCTTTTAACCGCTTTTTTCCTTCGCGTACTGCTTTTCGTTGCTTTCTTTTTATTCGTTCGACGTTTACGCGATGATGACTCTGCTGCAACGAAGTGACTAGCGTGGCTACCTAAGGGAAACTGAAGCGCCAATTTTTTCGACGATATTTTATATCTCGACCCCTTCATTAGGTTTTTAATTTTCTCTTCGGCTTTTCTTTTGAGATTTCCTCGAGATTCTTTGAAACAATTTCTGAGTGCCTCCTTCAAAGGAGTATTATTTTTAACGTCGTCTATCACGTTAATACCTGCACGTAAAGGTTCTTTACTGATCGCACGTACACCTTTACTCAAGTAAGGAAGTGCCTTTCTAAATAATCCACCGAGAACACTCCCGATTACGTGTCCGCGCTGATATGTCGAACCGATGAAAACTCGTGGTATTCCACCACGTCTACCTGACGAATTATAGTAGTCTTCCTCCTCTTCCTCTAGTACCATATTTACGTTGTATTTATTATAACCTTTTTGTTAACGAACAAATTACTGGAAGCATCTAAAGTGTAACGTCACCGTTGACGTCTCGTTTCGAAATAGTATTGGTTTACCAAACTCGTCTCTTTTATTTCGATCGTACGGAAATTCATTCGACGTAATGGTATGTAATACGGAGGAGAAAAATATCTTGTTTTATACGTGCCGAATGTGTAATTATGAGGATTCAATTCGATTGGTACTATTCGAAGAAGTGGAAACTTCACATCGCCGATTATGTAAGGTTCACAAATATCACAATAAACAAACATTTTATCAGGAATTCCATGTAATAAATTATAAGGGCTGGCGCTCTGTAATTCTGTGATACCCTTACTGTCGAATTTCATAAAAGTTGCCGTATAGAAACCTTTCGTGGAATTAGACTTTAATGCCGTGAGCATAGTAAAGTTCGTTTTTGTGAAGCCTAATATTTTCAGAAGATTGTCGGAAACATTTAAAATGAATTTTTTGACATTCGCTTAGATATTTAATGCTGATAGAGGTTTCTGAAGTGATTCCCTTACTAGTTACAATTTCAAAATGCGCTCCGAAATTTTACACGCCGAATTAAGCGCTGAAAAAAGTTGTTCCATATCTTTGTAAATACCACTCGGTATTGTAGCTTCCGTCGTCGTTAGCTGAATGTCTTTATCGTCTTTATCCTTCCGATCAATATCGACAAATTTGAGGGTGTTTTCGTTGTGATTTATATGTAAAAACGTATTGGGAAATTGAATCTCACTAAGCGCGACTTCCCATTCCCCGTGTAAGTGTAAAGTCTGGGGTAATTCCGTAGTGAAAAATGACGCGTAATTATTCGGAAAATGACGCTTACTGCTATTGCTCGAAAGAACGACGTAAAATTGATCCTCCCTCATCTCGAAGAGTGACTAAATTCGAAGAAGGAATCCAACTGTCGAACTTACTGGGATAACCACGCCAGTGGACCAGCACTTGTTTATTTTCACGGCGTCCTCTACTCTTTATTACTCGATCGACGATAAACTTTTCTGCCCGCAAATTCTTCTCGACTCGTGCTAATTCCCGTTCGTAAAAAATACCGTCTATGACCTCGTCCGCTAAATCACTCAGTTCGTACACGCGAGGTTTTCGCCACTTGAGAACGCAATGAATTCGAAATATCTCCTCGCTCCAACCTGCCTCGTATCCTTTCTCGAAGGTAGCTTTTGTCCTACTGACACATACGAGATCACCAACGCAATATTTAGCTTATTAGTCTTTGATTCTTATCGTTCCATCGACGGGATATATTTTCACGCACGATTTGCGCGTTTTCTCTTGTCACGGTCACCGGTTGCATTTTGGTGGACGAGTGACGGGTATGGTTGTACACGCGAACGATATCTAGCAAAACGTCAATGTAGCGTCGCGTATTTTTATGCGTAAAGTAATGCCACATTTTTCAACATCCTATTGAATCGTTCAACGATCGCGGCCTTGATGTCGGGATTACGCGTTACTCGAAAACGGATATCGTTTTCTTTCAAAAACTTTTGCACTGTTTGCGCGACAAATTCTTTACCTTTGTCCGTTTGCAGATATATGGGTGAGCGTCCTTCGCTTTTCGAGAATACACATTGAAAAGCTTTTATTACAGTATTGCTCGTTTTGTCGCGCATCGGTTCAACCCAGACGAATTTACTGAGCACATCGATAATCACGAGTAGATAAGAATAACCGTCATTGTAACTTTTGAGATTCCGTAGTTCGATCAAATCAGCTTCCTACACGTCGTCGATATTTGTTACGTTGTAATGCAGATGTGGACACTTTCGGCGTAAAGGTCTGTGTAGCGTGTACGCGTCTTGCGATTTGAGCCAACGCGTGACTTTGTCACGCGAAAAATTTGGTTTAACAGCATGTGTTAGATTATCCACAACCGAATAACCCGCTTAATGCGTCGGATCGTAGTAGATTTTTTTCAAGATCCAACATTGTTTCTTCGCCGTGCTCCAATTGAGTAAGCGACGTTTCAGAGGCGAACGTGTTATATTCGGTGTGGAACTCGCGAAAAACTGAGGTTTCTCGTTTATTGAAAAAGGAGAAGAACCATGCGCTGCTTTTAATAATTCTTTATTGCCCACCAGTGACGGACGAATATTTAAGCTACGCAGTAATTGTGCGAACTGAGCTCTTTCACGGTTTTTTTCTCACGCATTGCGTCGCTTATCAAATCTGCGATATCCGAATCTTTCACGAAGTTACCGTCTATAGTCACGACCCCCTTCTCGTCACAATTTAATCTGTCGGGTACCACTTTATTTTGCAAATGACGCATTAGCATACGAGCTTGTGTGCGATAAGTTTTCGGGACCGTTTCCAATATTTTTTCGACGCTTTTTATCACATGAATATTACGAACAATTTTTCGAGTTTTTTCCTTTACAGTATCTATGTCACTAGACTGAGGGTGTTTGCCGGAAATTGGCGAAGTTTCGTGAAATACGATCGTCGTGGTAGTCATTGCTGTCGTCGTTGTCGTCACCGTCCCCCTCGTCTCCTTCTTCAGCTCGCGTATCGTTGCTAGTGGTTTAGCTCCGCACTCCGGACGGTTTTTCGCTTGTGCGATACCCGGATTAAATGCAGATACCGCCAAAGTACCTCCTTGTACATTTTCCATCTTTCATCCTCGTTGCGTGGCCATGGTGAATTAAGCACGTGACTCATCTCCGCATCGAGCCAAATCAACGGAGTTCCAGGGGTTCGTACAGAATTATTATCTTTGATGATGTTTCCTGAACTTTGTGACACCGAGTTCTCCATTGGCTCCGCGGAGATCGCAGTCAGTTGCTGGTGCTGCTGCTGTTGTCGTTGCGTTCTCTCGAGATTTTCCGTAGAAATCAGACCATTTTTTTGGTTCTTTCCATCGTCCTGCGATTTTACCCTCCAATAAAATGAGATAATAAAGCTTGTGATGTGGCGCGTCCGGCCGCGCTTGTCACAAGGGCGTAAGTCCGACCGAGGGGGTCGGTCTGGGGCTACTCCTCGCTGAGCCGAGGGGGATATGACTTTATTGTTTTATTACCTTTTGTTCTAACTTTCGCGCTACCGTTTTTTCAATTTTAGTTGTTAGTTATTTAGAGTTAAGGCGCCGAGTGTGGGCTCATTTTAAGGATGTATTAGAAACGGAGGAGGAGCTGCCGTCGGAGGAGTTTTGTCGCGAGCTATCGACAGTGGACGAGGTGCCTTGCAAGGAGTTTCCCCGCCGAGCCGTGCGTCGGGCCTCGCTGCGCGTTGCCGCCCCTGAGCTACGAGGGTACCGACCACGCAGAGATACCACGTTGCGACACGACGATTCTCTGGAAGGATCACGCCGAGGGCACACCATCGGGCCGCAGACCAGGGGAGCGACCGTGTCAATGCCAAGCGTCCGCCAAAATCGAATCGGTCACGCCCTGGCCAGCCGGACCAGCCGAAACGGCAGGGCAAGAGAGATCTCGCCTGTGGAAGCCAACACGCGCTGATCACGGAAATTTTGAGGGGTGAAGCGGCGCAGCGATAGACCGAGGATCCTGCGACGCGTGCGGATCCACCTATCGAAAATCGAAGCGCGCACGCGCCTGCGCGGCGGCTCAAGCCGGCCGACGGGGAACCGGAGCTTCTCACTGTTCGGCAGGGTACGCCGAAGATATATAAAATGAATTCTTGTAAAGTTCTCCTCTTATTGGTAGATGGCGTTACTGTTGTAACAAAAATTAAGGCATTATAAAAGTGAGTATTCTCACGTCCGCCATTTTTCTTCTAACTAGCATGAAAAATTAAGTATGTTTTGTATATACAGGGTGTTTGGTAAAGATTTATGCAATTTTTATAAGCAGGTAGAGCGCATTAAGCTGAACATAAAATCCTCATCGTTTTTCCATTTTCGCAATAGTTAACGAGTTATAGACTTGTAAAATTTTCTGTATTAGCCCGGCCTACCGGCAAATGCAAGCACGCCGAGCGCCCGATCGTGGCGGTCGCCCCTCCCTAGCGCTTGAACCTTGAGATTGCTAGGCGCGCGGGGGGAGTTGTTACAACAAGCGGCAATGGCTACGCACAATGTGTACGTGTACATACATGTGTACAAAAAAATATCAGTTCTAATGCTTAAAGAAGTAATTACTAAATTTATTTTTTTTAATAAATAATGATTATTTTTAATAAAAAATTTTTTTTGGTGATAGTCTTAAATGTCGTAAACTGTCATAAATTTTAAAAGAAACTATTATCATGTGCTCAAAAACAAATTTATCCTTCTTTAAACAACATTAGAAAATTTTATCGATTAAAATGAAAATAACAACCAAATAAAATGTTTGTTTTAACTTTATATTCTTAATTAAAAATTAAATAACGAGGATATTTATATTTTTAATAAAATTAATTCTTGTGATAGACTTATAATACACGGAAAAAACTTTGTGGTAAAAATTACTATGGTAAGTAGTAAACGCTTGCTAAGGAGGAATTATGAAAATTTTTATTATGTTCTTCATCAAATTACGATAATATTTACACTACTTATATGATATAATTCTCTGAAATTTCTTCTTACAGTTCGTGGTTACTATCATAAATAATAAATCATACATAATTTTACTATAAAATTTTCTCCGTGTAGATTTACAAATATATGAATTTATTAAATGTTTGAAAACTTATAAACAATATTTATTTAATTTAAGAAAATTTTAGTATGTAATGTGTGTGTGTGTGTATGTGTGTGTGTGTGTGTGATACATACACGAAAATGTTAAACATTATTTGTTTTGTGTAAAGTGAGATGTTTATTATCAATAGAATATTCTTTTCAACCATTAAAAATAAGATAATTATTAAAAAAGAATAGAATTAAAAATGAATAATTGATTTTCTTAAAACTAGAATCATATTTTTCTACGTGTGCGTGTATTGTATAGTAATCAGCATGAATAATAATAGTGATATAAAATCGCGAACTAAGGAATGATTATTCATTTTACTGTCACAAAGTGATTATTCTTTTTTCGCGTATGTACGTACATACACCACACACACACACACACACACACACACACACACACACACACACACACAATACACACACATTACATACTAAATTTTCTTGTATTAAATAAATATTGTTTATAAGTTTTCAAACATTTAATAAATTCATATATTCGTAAATCTACACGGAGAAATTTTAAAGTAAAATTATGTATGATTTATTATTTATGATAGTAACCACGAACTGTAAGAAGAAATTTCAGAGAATTATATCATATAAGTAATGTAAATATTATCGTAATTTGATGAAAAACGTAATAAAAATTTTCATAATTTCTCCTTGTCACGCGTTTATTACTTACCAGAGTAATTTTTACCATAAAGTTTTTTCCGTGTATTATAAGTCTATCACAAGGATTAATTTTATTAAAAATATAAATATCCTCGTTATTTAATTTTTAATTAAGAATATAAAGTTAAAACAAACATTTTATTTGGTTGTTATTTCCATTTTAATCGATAAAATTTTCTAATGTTGTTTAAAGAAGGATAAATTTGTTTTTGAGCACATGATAATAGCTTCTTTTAAAATTTATGACAGTTTACGACATTTAAGACTATCACAAAAAAATTTTTTATTAAAAATAATCATTATTTATTAAAAAAATATAAATTTAGTAATTGCTTCTTTAAGCATTAGAACTGATATTTTTTTGTACACATGTACAAGTATACATTGTGTGTAGCCATTGCCGCTTGTTGTAACAACTCCCCCCGCGCGCCTAGCAATCTCAAGGTTCAAGCGCTAGGGAGGGGCGGCCGCCGCGGTCGGGCGCTCGGCGTGCTTGCATTTGCCGGTAGGCCGGGCTAATACAGAAAATTTTACAAGTTTATAACTCGTTAACTATTGTGAAAATGGAAAAACGATGAGGATTTTATGTTCAGCTTAATGCGCTCTACCTGCTTATAAAAATTGCATAAATCTTTACCAAACACCCTGTATATACGTCAATAATCTTTAGAAGCACCAAACTTTATGCGACAATGAAACGAAGACACGATATTTATGATCTTGAGACTGTAAAGGTTATTGCGATGTATTATATATGTAAAACATTATGCTAGTTACTTGTTAGTTTGAACAAAAATGGCGGATGTGAGAATACCGAGTGGCACCCGTTTGGCCACGTCAATATTGGCCACGGTCCCGATTGACCACGATCCCGATTGACCACGGGGTAGATTGGCCACGTCAATATTGGCCACGTCAATATTGACCACGCGTTATTATTGACCACGTCATTATTGCCCACGCGTCAATATTGACCACGTCATTATTGCCCACGCGTCAATATTGGCCACGTCACTATTGGCCACGCGTCATTAGATTAGATTAGATTAGATTAGATATAAACTTTATTCTTCCCCTTGGGGATTGAATGGCGTTTTTTCTAGGAACGGTCCCAAACCTTTACACCTTTTTATACAAATATTGCTCTTACAGTACGCCGCTCGCCACCTTGCCTCTCATCTCGCTCGCCTTCCTATACGCTCTACCTCAACTCACTCTTCTCTTTCCGCTCGCTCCTTTGACCTTATCCTACTTAATTCTACCTACGTGACCTCTCTCTCTCTCTCGCTCCGCATCCTACCTAACCTTACGCCTATGGACTTCCGTTTCCGTTTACAATTCTTTACTTTCGTTCCTTCCATTCACTCCTCTCTCATCCTCCATCCTCTCTTACTCCTTCCTCCCAAATCTCTCCCTCTCCTTCTCCACCTCCCTCATCCAACCCTTTCCCTCTCCCGCTCCCCCCAAAATCCTCCCAAATCTCTCCCTCTCCTCCTCCACCTCCCTCATCCAACCCTCTCCCTCTCCCGCTCCCCCCAAGATCCTCCCATATGCCTCCTGCCAGCTTCCCTCTCCCCCCTTCTCCCACCGTCTACATCTTTCCCATACATCCCATGATTCTCTTTCCCCTCCGCACAACCTGCAAACTCTTTTCTCCTCATCCTCCCAATATCTACTCTCCAGTATTTCATTTCCCAGTCTAAACCTTGCCACTCTTCTCCACCTACTATCTCCCCATTCCCTCCTTAAATATTCCGGTATGTCCTCCTCTTTAATCCACTTGTACCATACATTATATCTCGTATCTCTTATCCTCTCCCTTCTCTCCTCCCTTTGTAGTCTTCTCTCCGTCTCCTCAACTTCCTCCCATTCCTCTCCCTCTCCCTCCATCTCCCCGACATCCTTTCCTCTCATTTCGAAGAACTCCTCCTTTCCATCTCCCATTTCGAGAGTTCCTTTCTCCTCTCTGCTCTCTCTCTCATCTCTACCATGCATTCTCTCACCCATACTCCTCCTCCTCCCTCCCTTGCTCTCCTCTCAAAACCCCAAGCCCTTCTCCCCGCTCTTATTCTCAATTTCTCTCTCTTCCACTCTTCCCTCACCAAATATCCCGGGGTTCTACTCTCTACTCCCAGTATCCATCTTAGAAACCTCTCTTGCATTCTTTCCACACTCTCCCTTTCCTTCCATCCCCAAACCTCCACTCCATACTCCAGTACCGTCCATACTAATCTATCGAAGATCCAAATTCTCCTTCTCCAATCCTTCTCATATCTTCTCTTCCCAATCGCCCAGACTTGACCCATTACCGCCGCTGCTTTTCTCACTCTATCCTTGATATGTGCTTCCTGTCCTCCGTTTGATTGTAGTATATACCCTAGGTATTTATATTCTCTTACCTCCTCAATTCTTTTTCCTTTCCATCTCTAATTCATCTTCCTTCTTCTGCCTCCTCCTCTTCTAAACCTCATAATCTTCGTTTTCTCTACGTTTACCTCCAGACCCTTCTTGTCCAAATATCTCTCCAGCCTTTCTATCATACTTCTCATCTCGTCCTCCGTCTCCGCTATCAACATCATATCGTCCGCATATGATAGCGAGAAAATCCTGCGCTCCCTCAGCTTCACCCCTCCCCACTTCACTTTTCCCATTTCCTACTCCAGGTCTGCCAGCACCATGTTAAACAACGTCGGACTCAGTGGGCACCCCTGTCTTACCCCCCTCGCTGTCCAGAAACCTCCTCCTACCTCGCTACCTATCTTTACTCTACTTTTTACTTCCGTCAGCACTTCACCTATCCTAATCGTCAATCCTTCTCTCACCCCTTTCTCTCTCAGGGCCTTCATCACCTTCATCATCTCTCTCCCCACCGAGTCAAACGCTGCCTTCAGGTCCACAAATAGCGCTACCAACATTCCCTTACTTTTGCTTACTTGCCTATTTATAAGGTAGTTTATCACGTACACCGCATCCATCATCCCTCTTCCTTTCCTAAATCCAAACTGACTTTCTGAAAATATCTCTTTCTCTTCTATTTCCTTCTTCAGTCTCTCTGTCAGACTCGTCGTATACACTTTGTAAAGCGATGGCATGAGTGTCACCCCCCTATATTCCTCTACCTTCTCCCCGTTTCCCTTCTTTAATATTGGGGTCATGATCCCTTCCTTCCATTCCTCCGGCCATCCCTCCCCTTTCCATATCCTTCCGCAGATTCTCCACACCCACTCCTTTATTCTCCCTCCTCCATACTTCCACACCTCGTTCGGAATTCCATCAATCCCCATCGCCTTCCGGTCTTTTAACTTATCTAACACCTTCTCTATCTCTTCCTTGGACAACTCCTCTTTCCCATCCTCAATCTCTCTTCTCCCACTATTTCCCATCACTACTCTTCTCTCCACTCCTCCTAATATATTCCTGAAATATTTCTCCCATTCACTTATCTCAATTCCTTCGTTTATCCCCTTCCATCTTTTTCTTTTTCTGTTAATTATCTCCCACACCTGCCCCTCCACCCTCGCTTCCTCTACTGTTCTTTCCCATCTCTCGTTTTCTTCTCTCTTTTTTCTCTCGCATAGCTCCTTGTAATCTCTCTTTCTTTTCTTATACTCTTCTGCCTCACTCCTTCTCCTTCTCCACTCTCTCAGCTCTCTTCTCACCTCTCTCTTCTTTTCTCTGCATTCTCCGTCCCACCATCCTCCTCTCCTCATCCTCTCTCCCTCTTGTTGCCTTTCTCCCATCTCTGCCAGTACTTTCCTTACCCTTGACTGCATGTCCTCCATTTCCTCTACCAACTCTTTCATTAATTTCTATGTTTCCTGCCCATTCTTTGAACCCTTCTCCCCCTTCCTCGTCCCACTTACCTCTATTCTTTCTCTCTCTTCTACTTTTCACCCCTCTCCTCCTCTGACCGTCTTCTCTGTCTTCATCTTCTATCCAAACCATTACTGGGTGGTGATCCGAATCTATCTTCTCTTCAACTTCCATCCTTCTCACCTCGTGCCTCTCTTCGTCTCTCATCAGTATATAGTCTATTACTGTCTCCCCTCTCCCTCCTGTATACGTCCATTCTCCCTCCTCATCCCCGTTCACTCCTCCGTTCAGGATTGTCCATCCTCTTTCTTCTATAAAGTTCACCAGCTTTCTTTCCTCTCCGTTTATCTTCCTGTCTTTCGACTCTCTCTTTTTCTCTTCCCCCTCCCTGCCCCACATCTCTCTGCTTTCTCCCTCTCTTCTCGTCCTTGCATTAAAATCTCCTATTATTGTTTTAACTCTATCATCCTTCTCCTCCATCCATCCTTTTAAGTTATTTAATTTGTCTTTTATATCTCCATTTACATACACTCCCACTATCCTTCGTCTTTTTTTACCCTTTTTTATTCTTCCTCCAATTATCCCCTCTTCACCTCTCTCTTCTTCCCTCACTTCGTCCACTAGCTCTCTCCTAATCCCCATTATCATGCCCCCCATGCCTTCCCTTCTTATTCCTTCTCTTTGCCGGTTGCCACTTCCATGTGTAACCTCTCGGTAATCTTTCTTTCACTTCTTTCCATCCTCTCTCCTCCACCCACGTCTCTATCAGCACCATAACATCCCAACTCCCTAATTCCCTCCAGAATTCTTCGTCTTTCCTCACCAGCCCTGCTACGTTCCAAAATGATATTATTATTCCTCCTGTCCCCGCTTCTTTTCCTCTCTCTTCTTCTCCGATTCTTCTTCTCTCTGACTTTTGCGCTTCTTTCCCCCTCCTCCTTCCCTGTCTCCTCCCTTCCAGCTTTCTCTTCCTCCCTCCACTCTCCCCACCTTCTCTTCTTCCTTGTTTACCTCTTAATTCTTCCTCTCTCTTTTTCCCTGTCCTTTATTCCCTCTTTCTTCTTTGTCTCCAATTTGCTCCACTCCCTCCTCTCTCTCCACCCATTTCCTTCCCCTACCATCTCTTAATTCTTCCTTTGCCTCATCCCACCACCACCATACTCCATTTATTCTTAATTTACCTTTGCTTATCCAGACGCTGGCTCCTTTAGCTCCTTCTTTTGCTGCTATCTGCCTCAGCTTCCATCTTATCCTCCTCTCCTCCCACGACAGATCCTCCTCAATCCAAATCCTTCCTCCCTTCAGCTTTCTTTTATTTTCCATGATTTTTCTCTTCTCTTCTGCATTCCCTAGTCTCACCACCACCATACCTCCCCGCTCTCTTCTCCCCCCCCCTCTATATTCTTAATTTCCTTTACTTTTGCCTCCACTCCAATTTCTTTCATTATCTCTTTAATTTCTCCGCTCCTGTCTTCTCCTTTTTCTTTCAGCCCTTTTATCACAATGTTCCTTCTCCTCTCCTCTCTCTCTCTTCCCTCCCATAACTTTTCCATTCGTTCTACTCTCTCCTCCATCACTGTTGCCCTTTTTGTCTCTTTCTGCTTCCCTTCTCCTTCTTCCACATTCCTCCTCTCCTTCATTTCTTCCACCGCTCGTTCTAATTTTTTCAACTCTTCTCTCAGTTCTCTCCTCTCCTTTTGCCAGCATTCCTCCTTCTCTTCAGCTCTTCTTTCAACTCTTCTATTTCCATTTTCATTATTTCTTTTTGATTGTCCGCCACTTCTTTTATCTCTTTACTTAGCTGTCTGAATCCCTCCCCCAACTCCACTCTTATTTCCTTTAACATTGTCTTCCAAACCTCCTCTTCCACACTTCCCTCTTTCTTCCCTTCCGGCGATCTCGTCACTTTCTTGCTTCTTTTAAATATGTCTGCTAATCCTCTTTCCCGCTCTAACGAGTCTCTTCCTAGCAACTCTCTCTTTCTTTTCAGCTGATCTTCCGTACTACTCGCGCTGCCCACGCTGTCACTTCTCTCCCTTCTCACTCCCTCTGCCATCGTCACTCTATCTAACTCTCCTGGTTCTATGTCTGTTCTTTCTTCTTCTTGTGCGCGCCCACTACTTCTACCCTATGCCCCTCTATCTTAGCCACTCTATCCGCGCCCGCTCGCCTTCTCCCACTCCGCGAGTTACCTCTCTCTACTTTCCTATTCCCTGCTCGTATTATTCTCGCGCTCCTTCTTCTCTCCCTAACCTCTCACTCTATGCGCCGATTCACCTTACCTCCGCCCTATCTCTGCACGCCCTTTGCTCCCTCCACTCACTCTCTCTCACTCACTCCCTTTCTCCCGCCCTTCACTCTCACTCATCCTAATTCTCTCTCTAATCACCGCTTCACACCGTTCTCTCTCACACCTGCTCTTACAATACTTCTACTCACTCTACCGGAAACGGAAGTCCGGCCACACGTCATTATTGGCCACGTCATTATTGGCCACGCGTCAATAATGACCACGTCAATATTGGCCACGTTAATATTGGCCACGCGTGATATTGCCCACCTCAATATTGCTCACGTCAATATTGGCCACGCGTCATTATTGACCACGTCATTATTGCCCACGCGTCAATAGTGACCACGTCATTATTGCCCACGCGTCAATATTGAGAGTGAGTCCCAGATGCGCACAGTAATAAACGGACACAGCAAGCTGAGTGAAACGGACACAGTAACAAACGGACACAGACCAAACGGACACAGTAATAAACGGACACAGTGCGAAACGGACACAGTAACAAACGGACACAGTGCGAAAAGGACACAGTAACAAACGGACACAGACCAAATGCGCACAGAGCAAAACGGACACAGTGCGAAACGGACACAGACCAAATGCGCACACTGCACATGCGCACGGACCAAATGCATACACGGAAAGTCGCAAACCCATGTGATGCAGTGAATGCTTTGCACGCACACACACAGACACACACACACACACAGGAGGGTGCAAGGGGGGCCTTTGGCCCCCCTTTCGCACCCACCCCGTCCAAGTCGCTAACCTATGTGGACTTTACTCTGCTTGCAATGTACATGGATTGCATTTGGTCCGTGCGCACGTGCAGTGTGCGCATGTGCAATGTGCGCATTTGGTCCGTGTGCATTTGGTCCGTGCGCATTTGGTCTGTGTCCGTTTCGCACTGTGTCCGTTTCGCTCTGTGCGCATTTGGTCTGTGTCCGTTTGTTACTGTGTCCGTTTCGCTCTGTGCGCATTTGGTCTGTGTCCGTTTGTTACTGTGTCCGTTTGTTACTGTGCCCGTTTATTACTGTGTCCGTTTGGTTTGTGTCCGTTTGTTACTGTGTCCATTTCACTCAGCCTGCTGTGTCCGTTTATTACTGTGCGCATCTGGGACGCTCCCAATATTGACCACGTCACTATTGACCACGCGTCAATATTGCCCACGTCATTATTGCCCACGCGTCAATATTGGCCACGTCACTATTGCCACGCGTCAATATTGACCACGTCACTATTGGCCACGCATCAATATTGCCCACGTCATTATTGCCCACGCGTCAATATTGATCACGCGTCAATATTGTCAACGTCAATATTAATCCTTTTTTTTTTAATTTGTTTGTATGTTATGAAATGTTATTAAAAAAGTTTTTGAGTGATCCAAATTTATTGAAACAGTGAAACATTTTATTTCGTTCGTAGAAGTTAGCCAAAATTTGGTTAGGTCTGTCAAAACTCTATACAAAATTGCATAGGTAGTTTCCCTTCTAAAATATTGAATAATTTCAGACATAAGATATGTTTTCAGACAAATATTGACAAACAAATACATCCACATGAAATTATAATTTGTGTATTCCTTGTAAAAAGCATGTTTTCTAAATATATGTGATAATATATGTTAAATGTATGTTATATCTTATAGCATTAGTATAAAGCCCTATTCATAAGTGAAAAATATGCTGCTGTTAATATTGACTACAGAGAATATCTGTTTTTGATATAATTGTTCAAAGTTCGTAATGCACAGACGTTAGATATTTTCAATCGGGTTGGAGATTAGTCGTATTTAATAATTATAATTCGATATATTTAAAGAGATATATATACATTTGGGAATTGATGATTTTGACGACATCTAGAAACTACCATATATTATTGCATACATTAGAGTACATTGACTCTCTGATGCATACATGGCTAATATTTTTGAAATACAACTTATTATATATGTATAAACAAATAATTACAGATTGATGATTACAACGACATTAAAAAATTTTATACATGGATACATAATGTTGATGATTAACTGAGTAAATTAACTATCTAACATATACATATACATAAACACATTTTTTTAAATATAACATATTAGTAAGTATACATAAATAATTAACTAAGAAATGACGATTTCCATGACACTATATCATTTTACAGTGACATGTGATTTGTTAGGAATTTTATTTATTTACATAATTTTAATCATATATTTAATGTAACAAGCATACATTAAAAAAAATTTTAAACACAACAATATAAAATAATACAATTTACAAAAATAATAGTAATTTAAAATTTTAATTTAGTCCAATTAATTAAATCATTTTACTTAATTGTAAATATGTATACCTTGGACAACTCGTAAGTAAAATGCATAATCGGGCAAAATAGCACATTGAATAGACATAGATTCAATAAAATTTTCTTCATGAATTTTCCCAAGCTGAACATTGAAATTTTTAATATTTAGAGATTATTTCAATGTCGTAATAACCATGCAAACAGCACTTGTTCACAGTAGTATTTATATAATCTAATTTAGAAAGCCTCAACCCGAGAACATTGATTCATACAATATCTTACGCTTTCATACTAATTTCTTTTTAAACATGAAATATCAAGATTTGGCTAGTTAATCTGTCAGATTAGTTGCATTTATTAGTATTAGAACTTGTATTGGTCTCAACAAAGGGTTAATAATGTAATGCAAGGAGTGTATAACAATGCACTCTTTCACTTTGTAAAATAAGCAACACATACATATGTTAAAAATATAACTTCAATACACATAAATTTTTTGATAAAATTAAAATATAAAGGTGTTGCTTCTTCAATTAAAATCGAGTAAGATTTGAAGAGAATTAATAATTAAGTTTCAGTGATAACAATTCGTTGTTGTTAAAATATCTTTATTTTACTTATGTAACTGCATTCCTTAGTTTTATCTGCACAATTTACTTCGCAAAATAAAGTATAGTCATAAACTAAGTTACATCAGCAACATTAAAAATAAAATCACATAAATTTGATTAAATTTTAGAATTATACGCAATATATAACACTTTGCATCTTACACCCATTCACTGAATCACAAATATACAAGACGAATTAAAAACAAATGTGATTATCTAAACATATATTACAAGAAAGAAAGTTATATTTTTTCTTCAATAAATACAAATGATTAGTCAAGCTGCAATGTTGATGACTTCGTTACATTGCACAAGATTCAGATAGCGGAGACAATAATGATGATCTCATGCTGAAATGAATCCCATGTATTGTAACTGCATGGATTCTTTTGTAATTTCTGTTGCCACTTCTTTAATATTATTTAAATTAACACAGTTGTGAATACCAATTCACCTCACTTGTGACAATCACACAATATACATTTAATAAAATGCAAATATAATTTTAAAAACATAAAGCACGGCACTTCAATTACTACAAATTTCGATAATTATTTAGTTTAAACACATCACCTCAAATATCTCGAGATATTAATCGTTAAAGTTGGCGAATATTCAGGTTATGAAACCTGTTACACCGACGAAACGTAACGACATGAGATCACAGTGTTACCAGATCGAAACTATGCTTTTTCACCAACTCTTAAACCTAAAGTTTCCAAATTTCCCCATGTTTGATAACATTTCATCAAATTGATTTAATTTTTCACCAACTCTCTCTTACATTTCTAATTTTAATTAGATTATAGATAATTAATTATAATTTTTAATTTAACAAATATTGGAACAATCATATTTCTTTTCTTTTAGAAATGATTAAGTTATTGATTATCACAAAACAATAAAATAGTTATAAATAATTTTTTAACATTGCTTTATTTATGAACATAAGAATACGTACACGTAGAATTATTTTTAGCATAAAATAAAATTGCACAAAATAAAACATAATATACAAAATATATAATCTTTTATATATTTTTTATAAACTAAAATAATTTATTATGATGTTCAAACACATTGCAGGCAAAATAAAAATATAGAAATAATCCTTTCTACGTTTAATAATATATAATTATTAATTTTTGACGTAAAAATTATAAAAGCCATTTCGATAAATTCTGATTTCAATAAAATTAATATCGACGATTAATTAACAAGAATAGTTTAATCGGAGATGATCGAAGATATTCATTTTAAAAGTAAAAAATATATAATATAAAGTGAAGAATATAAAATGTGTGTGTGTGTGTGTGTGTGTGTGTGTGTGTGTGTGTGTGTGTGTGTGTGTGAAGAATATACAGTATCAAATAATTATATAATGTTTCAAATTATTTGCACACAAATAACTTACAATATTCCATAAAAAATTAATACATCATTTTGTTGTGATGTTCAAGCACATTAGAAGTGATATGAAAGTTAAAACAGTTCTTTCCATGTTCATTTATTAATCTTTTACTATGAAGAATACCTGATAATGTTGCACTTCCTAATCTATTCCTAACTTTAGTTTTATTAAGATTTATTGCACTAAAAACCCTCTCCACACAAGCACTGCTATGTGGTAATGTTAAAAGATATGACACCAATTTATTAATTTCTGGATATTCTAAACTCTCATCACCCTTTCTTCTTTCACAAATTAATTTCCTATAATTTATTACATTTTTAGTTTCTGGTTTATTTGACATATTAATAATTGATCTCCATTCTCTGTCCAATGCATTTAAATCAGTAATTAAATGTGGCATTTTTATAGATAAATGTATTAATGTCTCGGTGGAGCTGATTTTGTCTGGGTTTAGGAATGAAAGTAGTTTCAGTACTGCCATTTCAGAGGAATTAAATGGAAATCTCTTATAAATTTCATGGGCGCAATTAATATAAAAGTCCATACATCGTAATCTAAAGTGCTTTTCTTCTTCATTAGATAAATTATTTCCTTCTAATGCTAATGCAACTTTTGGGCCACAATATATTTTATCAAGAGGCATATAGTTTATTGGATTTCTATACTGGATTTGTGTAACATCTGTTGTTTCTAAGTATTCTGGTTTTATATAGTAACTTAATAATGTCCTGTAAGCATTTTCCATTTTATCATACAAGAGATAGATTTTTGGAGTCTCAGATTGAAATTCAAGATTTAAATCATTAAAAATTGGCAAGACATATTCCAGAAATTGCAAATATAATTTGGTCGGTGGATTTAATAAATTTTCGTAAATTTCAGAAGCAGCAGTTATTCCATCAAATCGTTCTGCTTGAAAGTAAAGGATAAGTGCTTCATATTGCTCTAGAATCCTATTTACTACTAATTGCAGAGATAACCAACGTGTTTGTGCTGGTTGGAGAAGTTTATGAGGTTTTAAATTCAAAAAAACTTGGAAATCTTTAAATTGTGATTGTCTTTTGAAGCTGTACTGCATATACGTATAAATATTTCTGACAAATTTTTCAAGATAATTAGGAAGACTTGCACATGCATGTGAAACACACAGTGCCAAAGAATGATAAACACATTTTATAACAAATAAATTAGGTATGTCAGTAAGTAAAGTTTTTAAGGAATGATTACGACCCATCATTGCATGAGCACCATCAGCAGCAAAAGCGATCATGTTTAACTTGTAAGGTATATTATTTTCTTTAAAAAAATTAACAATGGTATCATATAAACTTTGTGCTGAAGCATTTTTTATCTCTATTAAAGCTAAAAATTTATCATGAATTTGAAAGTTTATATTTACACGTATCACTAATGCCAAATGTTTTACTGAACTATGATCAGTTGATTCGTCAACTAACAATGAAAATTGGTTTATCCTGAGTTGATCTACTAATGCATTAAAGCTACTTTTGCCTATGACATTATTAATTATTGATGTACATTTTGTTCGATTACAAGATAATTTATTTATGTTCTCATCTTTTATATCTTTCTGCATTTGTTTGAACAGTTCTACTAAATGATCTACAACATTAATAGATATATTGTGCTCAGCTATAAATGCAGCAAGTCTTATTTCATTTTTTTAAATAATACTTTTTGGCTTAATTTTAAAAGTTTGTGTCACAGGAGGTTGCAAAATAACAGCTGTTGTTTTGTCTTGATGTTTTTTAGAAGACATATGTTTTTGTAATGCTGCCGTACCCCCAATATAATCTTTGGCACATATTTTACATTTAAAATAGGTGTTACCAAGTGTGGAGGGTTGAATACAATTCATAAATTTAGGATTGGACTCCCATTCACTTCTATACTTGTGAGCATAGATTCGATCTTTTTTTAAAGATTTTGAAGTTGATTCTTCTTCTTGATTAATAATGGATACATCATCGATATCATTAATTAAATCAATGCTTCTCTTTGTGGCAGAAGAAAATGATGAATCTGCCTTACGCATAATGAATTTATCCATATTGAACTGCTGCAAATACGAAATATGATAGCTTAATTTTTACTACATTTACAATAATGAAAAACGTAACCATCATATGCACATATAATAGAATGTTACTTTTATTGTCACTAATTAATTAATAAAAATTAATATTTATAAAAAGCAAAAATACATTACCTGATATTAAATAATTAATATTTTTGTTTAATACTAATTAAAAACTAGTAATTGTTCAATTTAGGTACGTTTCAAAATAAGGCTGTGTTTCAAAATAATTGTCTGCGCTGAAAAACATAGGACCGATTGTTCCACCTTCTTGGTAAATTTATTTATTAAATAAACATGCGTTTATCTTCATTTTTTTTTATATAAATAAAGATAGACACATATTTACCTAATAGGTAAAAGTTTACTAAGAAATTGGAACAACCGGCCTATAGTAATATAACCTGTAAATAAACTATAATAATTTTAGAACTGAGTTTATTTTAAAAAATATTGGTTACACGACATTTTCCCGAAAACTAGATGAGAAAATGTTGGTACTAACAAATTCTTTAGGCAATATAATTTCAATTTCCGCAGGTTAGTAACACTGTGACTGGTCACATACGCACACATACGCACACATTCGTCAAAACGACTCTGCACACACGGATTTACTACTTCACAGTGTTACTAACCTGCGGAAATTGAAATTGTATTGCCTAGAGAATTTATTAGTACCAACATTTTCTCATCTAGTTTTCGGGAAAATGTCGTGTAACCAAATATTTTTCAGCCAATCAAAGAATTCATGGAAATATTATACTTATCAGCCAATCAAAAGACTGATATGTGATCGGTTGCCATTCTCTCTTTAGGTTTGTTCGCCTTGCTTACACTTCTTGCACTCAATATTTTCGCTTTCTTTCTCTTCAACGCTTGAATAATATATTTATCTTGTTTCAAGTACAAACATTTCTGGGGATTTCAAGCAACGCGAAAAGACCGTTCATAGGCTGTCTAAATTCACCAGAATTTGCATTTTTTCCAAAAAAATCTAACAGTTTTCAAAATAACAAAAACATCACCAAATTTGGTGAAATTTCACCAGGATTGGCAACTCTGTGAGATCATGCTCCGCGACCACGTGCGCACGCTCGGTGACCACATACACTCTTTGATCATTGGCCTGTCCTTTTTAGCTGCACTGCTGCACTGATGCAATAAGTTAAATGAGAGGTTTGTTCTTGGTAGCTGTACTACTGTACTGGTGCAATTAAAGCCCTATAATCAAATGGTCTGTTCTTTCTAGCTGCATTGTTGCACCGGTGCAATAAGTTAAAGTAAGACAAGTATATTTTTTCTCATTCTAACTTATTGCACCAGTGCAACAGTGCAGATAGAAAGAACAGACCAAAGGATTCGCCAATGGCGAACACAATTTTGATTGGTCACTTGAGTCACATGGTTTATCCGCCATTGTGTACCCACGCTGGACGAGGAAGAGGAGAGAGTGCTTTGTGTTGAGCAGTATAGGTTAAAGGAATATGTGTCAGAAATTATAAGGTAATTCAATCTCTGCACTCTCGAGGGTCACTATATTTTGACGATACACTCAGGAAAAATAAGAAAAATTAAATTTGCATTTGTTATATGGCTGCGTACAACTTGGAGCAGGCTCGCATTGTTTACTATCTCCACTACTCCAGACTCCAGCCCCAGATCCCAGCCCCCATCCAGTCTCCGTATGGGTACAAGATGGTGGATAGCAGTCATGGTGGGGGGCCATTGGCGCATCTTTGATTATAGGTCTTTAGGTGCAATAAGTTAGAATGAGAAAAAATATATTTCTCTCATTCTAACTTATTGCAGCAGTGCAGCGATGAAGAACAGGCCTGAGATAAAATATATTTGGCCGGAATTCATAGTCGAATCTTATTTAAGTTCCAGCTTAAGCACGATCTTGAGACGTCAATGCTGTTATTTCATTGGTTAAATAAGTCTCAAGTCGGCTCGAAGCTAGACTTAAGACAATGCTTGAGCTTAAGATTGGTCTATGGCCGGTATTCATAGTCGGGTCTTATATTTAAGATCATCTTAAGTACTGTCTTAAGATGCCATCAACCAGTCACAGAGCCGTATTAGCATCTTAAGACATTGCTTGAGACGATCTTGAAATAAGATTTGACTATGAATACCGGCCTATGAATCCCGTCCTTTGTCTCACTTTAGGCCTCGTTCTTTGTCGCGCACTGCTGTACTGGTGCAATAAGTTAGAATGGAAAAAAATATTTCTGTCTTAAGGTGCCTTTTCACACTGACATTTAACGCTCATTTTCAGCGTCAAAAGACATTACGTGACTAAAAATAAAGATACCCCATTCGTCATTTTTAGTCACGTGATGTCTTTTTACGCTAAAAATGAGCGTCAAGCGTCAGCGTGAAAAGGCACTTTTATTCTAGCTTATTGCACCAGTGCAGCAGTGCAGCGACGAAGAACAGCTTCCATAACTTGTTGCACCAGTGTAACTAAAATGAAAAAGCCACATGGGTCTGTTCGCGTCATGCTCCGACGTGCTCCTATTCACCACAACGCACTCCAATTGATTCCGATGACACCAGCTTATATAGCGTTTTCGACCGGCCTGGGTTAATCGCTCCGGGAGCGATTAATGACGTCATGAGACCAATCACAGCCATTCTTTTCAAGAAGGGAATAACTGTGATTGGCCAGTTCTAGAGAAAAAGAAACAAACGGGTTAACCCAGCACTGAGTATCGATCATGTAATTTTTTCCCTGGGGCGGAAACGTGAAAAGTGAAACGTTTCGAGTTACTGTCTCTTTCTATTCAACACCAATAGAAAAAGATAGTTACATGAAACTTTTCACGTTTCCGCCTTAAGGAAAAAATTACATGATCGCTGCCTTGCTGGTTGAAAACGCCATTAGAGTGCGTTGGAGTAAGTAGGAGCCACTGAAATAATAGTATTGTTCGTTTAATAGTTTCTGTTCTGGGTCTACTCGGAGCAGATAGCATTGGTGCAATAAGTTAGAATGAGAAAAAACCCAAGCAGACCAACGCACTCTAATAGGTTGGCATTAGAGATACTATAACAGAGATTTGCCAATGTGCCGTCTTACCTCTGTGAAGTTAGCCAGCCAACTTCAGCTTTAACAATTTTCATCAATTGGTATCGTTTGGTGGTCGTTTGGTGGTGTTTGGTGGTCCAGTCCCATCGTTTGGTGGTTAGCCGTTCTCCTGTAATATCAAAAATAAAATTTGGGTGTGAAGTTAGCCCGACATTGTTTATTTTTGCACCAATTTTAATTTCAAGTAGCTCATTCGATTCGGAATCGTTTGGTGGTCACGAATATGCTAATGAAATCGTTTGGTGGTCAACCGTTTTCGTAGAAATTATAAAAAAGCGTTTTTGAGTATCTCTAGTTTTGGTAACACTGGAAATTCCCCACATGAATATTATTTATCATACAAATTCATTTTCAAAGGCGTCATCAGATGTAAAATCGTTTGGTGGTCACGAATAAACTAATGAAATCGTTTGGTGATCATCCGTTTTCGTAAAAATTTGAAAAAACCGTTTTTGATTGGCATCATTGTAAACTCACTAGAGAGATATTATTTTTCATACAAATTCACTTTCAAAGGCATTAAAGCGGGTCACACACACTTTCCGTAGAACGTAACAGTAAGGTTTTGACCAATCACGTACTTGATTTAGTCGCTTACTGTTACGGTCGCCCAATCCAACATGTCGAAATCTTACTGTTACGTTCTACGGAAAGTGTGTGTGACCAGCTTAATGGATGTAAAATCGTTTGGTGGTCACGAATATATTAATTAAAACGTTTGGTGGTTTATCTCATCGGCAAAAAACCTGAATGACGCGTGCAATTAAATATTAAATATAACACTTAAATTTTTCTAGGGAGTTATACAACAAGGCCATTCGGAAGCATTTTTTCTGTAATATTAAAGAAAACGGTGGACCACCAAACGTTTTAATTAATATATTCGTGACCACCAAACAATTTTACATCCAATAATGCCTTTGAAAGTGAATTTGTACAAAAAATAATATTTTTCTAGTGAGTTTACAATGATGCCAATCGAAAACGGTTTTTTTCGAATTTTTACGAAAACGGATGACCATCAAACGATTTCGTTATTATATTCGCGACCACCAAACGATTACGCATCGAATGACTTCTCGCAAAGTCAAATTGGTCGAGAAAAGTAAAATTTATTCAGCTAATTCCAAAGTGTGACATGACCTGACCCTAACAAAAAGTCCCACGCAATCATTTAGCTCTTTTGACGACGTGATGAACCACCAAACGTTTTAATTATGAAATTCGCGACCACCAAACGATTACGCGTCGAATGACCCCTCGCAAAGCGAAATTGGTAGAAAAATGAAAATTTTTTCGCTAATTCGGCGATGTCACATAGTGACCTATCCGCATGAAACGTGCGCACGCTGTCATTCAGGTTTTTTGCCGACGAGACGAACCACCAAACATTTTAATTACGAAATTCGCGACCACCAAACGATTACGCGTCGAATGACCCCTCATAAAGTGAAATTGATAAAAAAATGAAAATTTTTCCATTTATTCCGCAATGTCTCCTAGTGACCTATCCGCATGAAACGCGCACACAACGTCATTTACCATTTTTTGACGACGACGTTAACCACCAAACGTTTTAATTACGAAATTAGCGACCACCAAACGATTACGCGTCGATAATCCTTCGCGAAGTAAATTTGCTTGAAAAATCAAATGGTTCTAGGGAGTTATACAGCAAAGCCATTGGGAAGCATTTTTTTGGTAATATTAAAGAAAACGGTGGACCACCAAACGTTTTAATTAATATATTTGTGACCACCAAACGATTTTACATCCAATAACGCCTTTGAAAGTGAAATTGTATGAAAAATAATATTCGTTTGGGGAAATTTGCATGATGCTACTCAAAAACTTTTTTCTAATTTCTACGAAAACGGTTGACCACCAAACGATTTCATTAGCATATTCGTGACCACCAAACGATTCCGAATCGAATGAGCTACTTGAAATTAAAATTGGTGCAAAAATAAACAATGTCGGGCTAACTTCACACTCAAATTTTATTTTTGATATTACAAGAGAACGGCTAACGGTAAGGAGCCAAAATCCATAAAAAACTAGGGGAGAATGTTGGCAATGATGGAAAATCTCTAGAATCCATAAATTTATTTCTGAAGTTGACAACACTGTGGTGCTTTCGGGAGTAGCATGGGAGATGCGTGTAGTGCAGAACCGTGATTGTGACAGATGGTGCATGAAAGACCAAAATAACCTCGCGGAGATGACAGGTCAGCAAGACACAGGTTAGTGCTAAATATTAAACTTTAATGAGATTATTAATTTAGGATCTTTACAATACGAGTTACTGTAAACTGTCTTTGCTGTTTAATTCTGACTGCATTTACTATGTAAAGATTATCTTTCTTATAAAATTATGTGATATTTACTACATGTTTACTTTAATAATTAAATAAATAAATAAATAAAACCAGAGTTGTATTTATTAATTAATTTAACACTAAAGTCATTTGTGTTGTAAAGATCCTAAATTAATAATCTCAGATCAGTCTTTCTATAATAGTATTGATATTACAATGTAAAATAATATTATTATCACCAAAATACCAAGAATAATATGAGATGATTATTATTTCTTAAAGGATACAAATGTATAAATACTTTTTTGTAAAGATTTAATGATCATACAGACCCATCAAAAGTAAAAGATTAATTACTAATTAATACAGACCTATCAAAGGTAAAAGATTAATTACTAATTAATCTTTTATTTTTGATGGATCTATATAATCATTAAATCTTTACAAAAAAGGATTTATATGTTTATATCTTTTAAGAAATAATAATTCTATATTATTTTTGGTATTTTGGTAATAATAATATAATTTTACATTGTAATATCAATACTATTATAGAAAAACTGATCTGAGATTATTAATTTAGGATCTTTACAACACAAATGACTTTAGTGTTAAATTAATTAATAAATACAACTCTGGTTTTATTTATTTATTTATTTAATTATTAAAGTAAACATGTAGTAAATATCACATAATTTTATAAGAAAGATAATCTTTACATAGTAAATGCAGTCAGAATTAAACAGCAAAGACAGTTTACAGTAACTCGTATTGTAAAGATCCTAAATTAATAATCTCATTAAAGTTTAATATTTAGCACTAACCTGTGTCTTGCTGACCTGTCATCTCCGCGAGGTTATTTTGGTCTTTTATGCACCATCTGTCACAATCACGGTTCTGCACTACACGCATCTCCCATGCTACTCCCGAAAGCACCACAGTGTTGTCAACTTCAGAAATAAATTTATGGATTCTAGAGATTTTCCATCATTGCCAACATTCTCCCCTAGTTTTTTATGGATTTTGGCTCCTTACCCGGCTAACCACCAAACGATGGGACTGGACCACCAAACACCACCAAACGACCACCAAACGATACCAATTGGTGAAAATTGTTAAAGCTGAAGTTGGCTGGCTAACTTCACAGAGGTTGCCGTCTTGGGGTAAAACCGGATATCGGATATGACGTTTTCGATGGCGGTTTATTTTGATTGTAAATGCAAGAATACAATATGTATATATATATATTTTTATTTGTAGTTATTGATATTTAATAATCGTGAACAAAATAAATATTAAAACACAATCCTATCTAAAAAAGGAGATGTTAAATCGAATCGAATTTATTGTTGCCGCTTTTCCGAGATGCTGATTGGCTGTCTCGCTATTTCGTTGTTAAGTGCGTTGTGACTTTCTTCACTTCGTGTCATTTCCAGCTGTCAAACTACTTCGTGTCATTTTCAGCTGTCAAACTGTCACTTTTGATAGTTGATCGAAATAATTACAAAAAATCAGGGAAAAAGAAAAAAGAGCCAAATAAAAAATTACGAGAGGAAGAAAAAGAGAGAGAGAGAGAGAGAGGGAGGAGGGGGAGGGGAGAAGTAAAAAAAAGTTTAATTTTTTATAATTAAACACATTAAGTATTTTATTTCTGAAAACAATAATATTTATATATATATATATAATTTTTGAAAATGATTTTTTCCTTTGAATGTTTTTTGCTTTTCTTCCTTCCTTTTACAACATAAAGTTTGTTTTGTCAAAATTAGAATTTTTAATTTGATTTAGCTGCGTTTTTATTATTAATATATCTAAATGTTTTTTATTTAAGGTTAAAGAAAATAAGCATTATATTAAAAAAAGAAAGAAAGAAATAGAAGGAGCAGAGAGTAAGAGAAGAAAGAAACATTAAAAAGGTATAAACAGAGAACAGAAATAAAAAAGATACATAATATTAATGAGTCAGATGTAGAAAATCAATATATTATTCGGTTTGTAGTTAATATTGACGCCAAACTGGTAGATATATTGATTTTCTTATAGCTGTTTTAAAATCAATTAATATAGCTGATACGGATCTAAAATCATATATACACTGCAAAAAATGTAATGTATCCAATAAGATATGTAATTGAAAACTGCCTACTCAATGCAATACCATATGTTATTGCAGTATCAACATTGTACTTGCCTTAACGGTAAATATTGTATTAAGTATTTTATGTAGTTGGCAGCCCGCAATTACATATGTTATTGGTTATATTTTTTTTTCTGTGTGTGTATTTTTTTATGTGTGCATGCGCACGCGCTTGTGTGTGTATGTGTGTAAAATTATGTAAATTTATAAATAATTATTGTACATAATATTATATAAAAACATGTTTTTATATAATACACACACATATATGTGTGTATGTATTTATTCACAAAAAGTTAAATAATTAAGTAAATAATAATTTTTAATAAAATATGTTTTTATATAATATTATGTAGTTATTTATAAAATTACACTTACACTTTTTTATTCAAAATTGCAGAAGATAAAGGATAGATTAAAGAAAGGGAAAGAGATGAAGAAAAGAAAGAAGAATAGGAAAAGAGAGAGAAGATTCAAGAAAGCATAATTCTTTTAAATTAGTAAAGATTAAGACATTTTCTTATAAAAACGGAGGGAGAAAAAAAAAGACAAGAAAGGTATATAATAATTATAGATTAGGTGATGGTTGTGCAGGAGGAGTTACAATTTTTTATAAGAAGGATATATTACATATTACTAATGAAAAAAACATTTTAAATAATCTGGATATTTTAGGTATTAAAATCAATTTAAAAAATAAAAATAAAATCTAATATATTAGTATTTATAGAAGACAAAATTTAATGGTAAAATAGAAGACAAAAGAACATAGAAACAAAAAATCATGGAGTACATTCCATCGGATTTTGAGACAGCTATAAAAAAATCGATATATCTATCCGTTTGGAGTCAACGTTAATTACAACCGAACGATATATTGATTTTTTATACCTGACTCAACTTAATGATTATTAATATTATGTACCTTTTTATAATATTATATAAAAATAGATTTTATTAGAAAATAAATATTATTTATTTAAATGTTTTTAAATTTTTATTTTTTATAAATATCTGTATATGTATATATATATAAATGTACATATACATATGCATGTATATATATTTATGTTTATCTTTAAAATATCGAATTTTTACAATACACAGAGCATTGTAAAAATTAATTTCGGCAATAGGCTGACAATTGCAGAAAATATCGAATTTTTACAATACACAGAGCATTGTAAAAATTAATTTCGGCAATAGGCTGACAATTGCAGAAAATATCGAATTTTTGCAATACACAGAGCATTGTAAAAATTAATTTCGGCAATAGGCTGACAATTGCAGAAAATATCGAATTTTTACAATACACAGAGCATTGTAAAAATTAATTTCGGCAATAGGCTGACAATTGCAGAAAATATCGAATTTTTACAATACACAGAGCATTGTAAAAATTAATTTCGGCAATAGGCTGACAATTGCAGAAAATATCGAATTTTTACAATACACAGAGCATTGTAAAAAATAATTTCGGCAATAGGCTGACAATTGCAGAAAATATCGAATTTTTGCAATACACAGAGCATTGTAAAAATTAATTTCGGCAATAGGCTGACAATTGCTGAAAATATCGAATTTTTACAATACACAGAGCATTGTAAAAAATAATTTCTGCAATAGGCTGACAATTGCAGAAAATATCGAATTTTTGCAATACACAGAGCATTGTAAAAAATAATTTCTGCAATAGGCTGACAATTGCAGAAAATATCGAATTTTTACAATACACAGAGCATTGTATTCGCACTTAACAAATCAAACTTTCGCCTAGGGATTCTCAAAGTAGAGTCTTTGCCCTTTAATTAAAAAAAAAGTACATGTAATTTAGATGATTTTTCGCAAAGTTGCATCATTTTGAAGATTGCCTAAAATTTGGTCAAAATTTTTGTCTCGTTTTATTTTGCGCCAGTGTATATATACATAAATATTTATAAAAAATAAAAAGTTTAAAAAAATTGCAAGAATTAAGTGATAGGTAGAAGGAAAGAGAGAGAGAGAGAGAGAGAGAGAGAGAGAGAGAGAGAGAGAGAGAGAAGGAAAGAGAGAGAGAGAGAGAGAGAGAGAGAGAAAGAGAGATTTCGGGAAGGTAACATTTGCATTTTAAATATTTTGAAAAAAAGGAATCTTAAACTCTTAATTCTCATTTCTTATTAATTATCATTCTTAATAATTATTATTTTTTATTAATTATTATTTTCGTTAAATATCATTTGCGTTTTAATTATTTAGACATTTTGTGTATTTTAATAGAAGAAAAGGAATGAGATTAGAGAGAAAGAATTGAGATCCAAAGAGTTTAAAAAGAAATCCAGAAAGTGAAAGTGTTGAAATTTGATTGAAAATTATCAGGTAACAATACATGTAATATTATAAATTTTAATTTATTAAAAAATTTAATTTTAATGATGTATTATTAAGGCATAAGATTAAAAAAATTCAATTTTAAAGTTGTTGAATGCTTATTATTAGAAGTTGTTGAAATGGTCAGAGAAAGACAGTGAGTTTTATCGAAAGAGATTAGAAAAGGAAAGAGATTAGATAAAAGGAAATTGTTATTGAGAGAGATTAAACAAGAAAGCCAGAAAGTAAAAGTTTTGAAAATTGATTGAAAATTAACAGGTAACATTACATATAATATATTATAATTTTTAATTTATTTAAAGGGGATTAAGTATGGAGATAAAGTATGTAAGAATGATATTAAGAAACTTGAAAATATAATATAATTACTAATTTGTGTTTAGAGAGAGAGAGAGAGAGGGGGGAGAGTGGGAGAGCGTGAGAGATAAAGAAGAGGATTAAATAAGAAAGTAAAGTGTAAGAGTAATATTGAACAATATGAAAATAATATAATTAATATAATTAATAATATAATTAATAATTTAGAGAGGGGGAGAAGGAGCGTGAGATAGAGAAGGGCATTAAATATGATAAAGTGTGTGAGAGTAATATTACAGAAAAAAAAAAAGTGCAATGTTCAATATAAAAATGCTAAGTGGCGCGCGCGAAGCGCGCGCAATGTTGTGTTCTAGTATATTTAAAAAAAAGGTTTAGGCATATTTCATTAATTTTCCCATGTAAGGTTAAGTAATATAAATTGATTATTAAGAAATTATATATTATTATATATAAATACATATTATGTTTATATACACATTATGTATTATAAATATAATTTAAGCATTGTATTTAGACTCATAGAAAAATATGTGCAACCTCAGGTTTCTCTCTGATTTTATATTCTATTTGGTAGACACGTAGACACTCTGTTTTTTTTTGACAGGTGACAGGGTAGGTCGACTAGGCTTTCTCTGTCAGTTATATCTATCTTTCTCTCTCATACTTCCGGTTATACCCCAAGCGACGGGAGCCAATCAGAAATCGTTAACGCATCGACGAATCTCTTGTGGTTTGTTCGCGTCGCCATGCTCCGACATGCTCCTACTCACTCCAACGCATTCTAATAGGTTGGCGTCATCGGAATCAACGTATTGGAGTGCGTTGGGGTGAATAGGAGCATGTTGGGGCATGTGACGCGAACAGACCTTCTGTTATAATATCTCTAGTTGGCATCATCGGAATCGATCTATTAGATTGCGTTGATCTGCTTGGGTTTGTGCTCCGAGTAGACCCAGAACAGACAAAACGAACAAGGCTATAATATAACCGGAAGTGCGGCTACAGAATCCTTGGGTGCATTCGTTTACGTAGTGGCTGCTGCAGATGTCGTTCATTTATCCTTGTTTAACACGTTAGTTAAAAAAGAACAAGGATACTTCTTAGAACGCTCTCTCTCAGTGGCTCCTACTCACTCCAACGCATTCTAATAGGCTGGTGTCATCGGAATCAACGTATTGGAGTGCGTTGGGGTAAATAGGAGCATGTCGAAGTATGTAACGCGAACAGACCCATGTGGCCCGTTCATTATAGCGGCACTAGTGCAACAAGTTAAAGTGAGACAAATATATATATATTTTTTTAACTTATTGCAACAGTGCAGCAGTGCAGCTAAAAAGTGGCCTGTTCTTTTTAGCTGCACTATTACCCTGGTAATAGTAAGACAAGTATAGCTGCGTTCCGATATTTATTGCCAGGGGCTCGATTCTTGAATTCATTCACAAGAAAACGTATGCGCAAATACCCGCTCTAACAGAAAAGTTGCAAGTTTATTGGTTAAAAGCCATACGATAGCCAATAAATTTTCAACTTTTCTGTAAGAACAGAATTTGCGAATACGTTTCTCTTGCAAATGAATTTAAGAATCGAGCCCCAGTACTGAAAATCAGGGGTGCGTTCCGTTTCACGCATAATACGCATGATGCATCGTTCATCCTTGTTGTTTGTCAAACGTTAAACAAGGATGAACAATGCATTATGCGCATCATGCATTGAAACGGAACGCAGCCCAATAGTTTACGTCACATATAGGGTGCCTTCTTAAATTCGCAACGGATGCAGCCAGATACACCAGAATGTCATTCCATCTTTGTTACTTACGGAAAGTTGAGCAAAGATAGAAAAACACTCCAGTGCATCCGTTGCGAATTTAAAAACGCACCCATACAGTAGATTTTCAGGGGCCCGATTCTTGAAGTCATTCGCAAGAGAAAAGTATACGCAAATACTCGCTCTAACAGAAAGTTGTAAGTTTTTTGGTTAATAGCCATACGATAGCCAATAAATTTCTAACTTTTCTGTAAGAACAGAATTTGCGAATACGTTTTCTTGCGAATAAATTCAAAAATCAAGCCCCAGTACTGACAGCAAATATCGGAACGCAGCCAATATTTTTTCTCATTCTAATTTATTGCATCAGTGCAACAGTGCAACTAGAAAGAACAGACCAAAGGACAGGCCAATGATCATAGAGTGTATGTGGTCACCGAGCGTGCGCACGTGGTCGCGGAGCATAATCTCATGTCGTTACGTTTCGTCGGTATAACAGGTTTCATAACCTGAATATTCGCCAACTTTAACGATTGAGTATGAGATATTGTTTTGGAACG
Source organism: Monomorium pharaonis (assembly GCF_013373865.1). Lineage (NCBI taxonomy): Eukaryota > Metazoa > Arthropoda > Insecta > Hymenoptera > Formicidae > Monomorium > Monomorium pharaonis. Next base: position 3,601,532 of record NC_050468.1, on the reverse strand, counting down.
AGGACGGATGTGCGTGAAACGTGTAGTAATTATAAGTGCAGGGTATTGAGTGATAGTGAGAAAGGCGATTGGAGAATAGGGAGAGGAAGTACGATAGGAGAGAGAAGTAGAAGGGGATTAGAGGAAGAACGAAAAATAGTAGGATAAGCGTAAGAGAAAAAAAGGGGAAAGTAAGGTTAGGGGCCGAATCTTGCGATTCGGCCTCGGCAAAAGGCTAGCAAACAGAACATGCGGAGGACAAGAGAAAAATAGGAGATATGAAAAAGAAGAATTGGAGGATCTGAAAATAGTGAAACATAGAAAAATAGATACAGAAGAATCTAAAGTAGGAAGAATGGAAGGAGAAAAGAAAAACGAGACGATCAGAAATGAAATTAGTATGGAAGAAGGATCACAAGAGAATGAAGATCAAGAAGAAAGGAAGGAGACATATAGTGGTGCTAAATGGAAGATCAAGAATGAATATCTTAAAGACATTAAGAGGGAAATAGATATAAAAGGTAGTTATGGAAAATTATTTAAAATAAGGAAGGATGCAATAAAGGAAGATGTTAGAAGAAAGGTTTGCAATAAAGAGATTAGTAAGAGCGGAAGAGATAGGAGCGAGGAAAACGAAATGCAGGAAGTAGAAATGAGGAAGAGCGAAGAGGAAGAAGAGGAAGATAGAGCAGAAAATAGGGAAATAAGTAAGCAAACAACAGGAGACGAGGTAACCAAAAAAGTTAATAAGAACAAAATGATTAGATCAAATGGTAGGTTAGTTTATGAAGGTGATTGCAGGATAGATGATAAAGATAGAACAATCGAGAAGGAAAGATTTAAAATAAATCATAAAGAAGAAATAGGATTAGAAGCAGTAATACAACAAAAAGGTAGGACAAATAATAAGGCCCACAACGTCACTAGGATAGCAATGTACATGGTGAAAAAAGGATATAAGGTACAGGATATAGTCAGTATAGGACATAATAAGGCTATGGTTTATTTTAGAAACATAGAAGAGGCGAACAGATGTTTGGAACAGGAAGAGAAGGGAAAGAGAGAAGACAAGATGGTAAGCTTTTCAATTCCTAACAGGTCAAAAAGGTGCAAGGGAGTGATATCCGACTGGGATAATGAAATGTCTCTGAGGGATTTATATGAAGCAATTGAGGACAAAGAAAAGATCTTACAAATAGAAAGAATGAAGAAGAGAAGATACAACAAGGCTACAAAGGAAATAACAGAGGAATACCTACATCAAGTAATCATAGCATGGGAAGGAGGAGAAAGACCCAGAGAAATAAGTTTATGGCAAGGCCTAATTAAAATGAGAGTTAGAGCTTTTGTGGAAAATGTAATCCAATGCTACAACTGTTATGGATTTGGCCATATAAAGGAAAGGTGTTTTAGAAAAAAGATCTGTATGATATGTGGGGATTACTACCATGAAAAATGCGAGAGGAAAATAGAATGCATTAATTGTGGAGGAAACCACAGACCCACCGATAAGAAATGCCCAATATATGAACATAACTACCAGGTTAAAAAGGTAATGGCAGAAAGAAATATGTCATTCATGGAAGCAAAAGATGCTCTAAGAAAAGAAAAAGGACAGCAAATTAGAAGAGGAGATATCCAGGAAGAAAGATGGCCAGGAATACCTAAGCCAGACGACAGAAGACCAAGTGTATACTACGAAACGAATAGACCAAATGGAAGTGAAAAAGAAACATATGCACAAATAGCGAATAAGACAAGAATAGAGAAGCCAAGGGAGGAATACAGTAACATAAAGTATAGAAAGGAACTGGAAGAAGGATATAAGGATAGAGAAAGAAAGAAAATAAGAGAAGAAAGAGAAAGAGAAGGCAGGAAAGAAAAAACAGGAATGAAAGACTGGCATGGTTATGAGAATTGGAGAATGGAAGAAATTAGAAAGGAAAACTACGGAATTGTAATGAGAAAATGCGAGAAAAAAAACTTGGAGGACAGGGAAAAAAGAGAGGAAGAGGAAATCATCCGATGCTTACATATCATAGAAGGATGGGGAGAGGACATACAAGAAATGAAGAGAAAAATCCAAAAAATACTTGAAGGAAATGTAAAGGAAAGACAAGAAGGAAGAGGAAGAGTGAGAAGTGTCAGAGAAAAAGACCAATTTCAAATAAGAGAGCTATACAACAGAAGTGAACATAATGACTATTAAAATCCTCTTGTGGAATATGAGAGGATGGAGAAATAAAAAAGAAGAACTAATAAAGCGAGTATGGGATTATGATATATTGATATTGACGGAGTTAAAGATTAAAACAAGAGAAAGTATAAGGATAACTGGTTATGACTCAGCAGTATATATAGAAAATAGGCAGCTAGGGAGTGCAGCAGGAGGAGTAGCTATATTAATAAGACAGGAAATAAAAGAAAAGGAGGAAATAGAAATAGATACACATTCTAATAACATTGAAGCAGTGGCGGTCAAGATAAAGCTAAAGGAGGAAAAAGAAGAAATAGGAATCATAGGGATATATAGAAGGCCTGGAGCTACTGAAAACAAAGATGTGTGGACCAAAATCGTCCAACAAATGAAGAAGGTAAAGTCACTCATTGTTGCAGGAGACTTTAATGCGCATCATAGAGCATGGAACTGCAAGAATACGGATAGAAATGGAGAGATCCTATTAGAAGAAATGGAAGAAAGGGAACTGTTCACAGTAAATAATGATACAGTGTCAAGAATTGGAGAAGGAGGAGTGAATGATTCAAACTTAGATATTATGTTCGCAACTAAAGAAGTATATGAAAAGATGACCTACAACATAGAAGAGGATTCGTGGGCGTCGGATCACTACCCAATAGTGTTTGAATTAGGATGGAAAAAAGATATTTATAAAAAAAGAACAAACAGAATATCTAAGAGTAAAACTAAGTGGAAAAAGTATATTGAGTATATGAAAGAGGAAGAAAGGATACTAGAAGAAACAGAATATAGACAGAAGAATGAGCAAGATAAATATACAACGGTTACAGAAAAAATGAAAGAAGCAATAATAATGGCAACGTATGGGAAAAAAAAGGAGCAGAAAAATAAGAAAAAGGAACATGAGAGAGAAGAAAGAAAAAGGAAGAATCCGGTAGAGTGGTGGGACGAAGAGTGTGAAAGAGTAATAAAAGAGAGAAAAGATTCTCTGCAGGAGTTTAGAAGAAGGAAGGATTTAAACAGTTTTATAGAATTTAAGAAAAAAAGAGCAATAGCTAGAAAAACGATTAAAAGTAAGAAAGTGGAAAACTTTAAAGACTTTACAAGTAAACTTAACCAAAGCAGTAATATAAAGTACGTATGGAACAAAATGAAAATTATGAAGAATGCGTTTCACAAAATGGAATGGAATAAATGGCAAAACAAGAAAAGAGAAGAAACAATAAGAAAAGAAATAGAAAAGATTGCAGTGGATTGGGTGGAGAGAAAAAAAGAAGAGCTAAGAGAGATGGAAGAAGACGAGGACGTAATGAATTTACCATTTAGAGAGGAGGAAATGATGAGAGCAATTAACACTGTGAGAGAAAAATCAGCACCCGGAAAGGACCAAATAGAGTACAAAATGATTAAATTATTGACTAATAGATTTAAAGAAGAAGTACTGAAGTTATTTAACTATTGCTACGAAAACAGTGTTATGTTTAAGGAATGGAAAGAGCAACAGACCATATTTATAGATAAAGCCAATAAAGAAAAGGTACGACCAATAACGTTATCATCATGTATGGGAAAAATTCTTGAGAGAATGATAAACGAAAGACTAATATGATGGGCAGAACATAATGAAAGAATGGATAAGAACCAGAACGGTTTCAGAAGAGGCAGATCGTGCATAGACAACTTAGTAAGAATTGTAGCGGAAGTAGAAATTGGAATAAAAGAAAATAAAGTACCAGTAGCGGCGTTTCTGGATGTGTCATCGGCATATGACAACGTTCTGCGAGATATATTAGTAGGTATGTTATACAAGGAGGGATGTCCAACAAGAATAGTGAGATATATTAACGAATGGATGTCAAATAGAATAGTTTCCTTTGTGGTTAATCAAGAGGAAGAAATTAAGAGACATGTATATAAAGGGTTACCACAAGGAGGAGTGCTAAGCCCTATACTATATGCCTTGTACACAAGATATATTACAAGAGGACTAAGTTATAGAGTAAGGACCCTTCAGTATGCTGACGACATAGCAATTTATACGATTTGTGATACAGAGGAAGAGAGTGTAGAACTAATAGAAGACACTATCAAGAAAATATGGAACAACTTAGATAGTATTGGATTAAGCCTAGCGCCGGAAAAAACCAAGTGCATAAGATTTAATAAAAACAAAGAAGATAATATTATAGGATTAAGAATATTCAATAAAATTTTAAGATCGGTGGACTGTGTTACTTTCTTAGGAATAACAATAGACAGCAGATTAGAATTTAAGCAACACCTAGAAAAAATAGAAGCAAAAGTAGCAAAAGGAATAAGTATATTAAAATATTTGAATGGAATAAGCTGGGGAATGGAGATTAACACAGCCCTAATGATATATAAAGGTTATATTAGATCACTAATGGAATATGGCATTATAGTATACTACCCTAGGGATTGGAGATCAAAAGAAAAAATGGAAAAGATGCAATATAAAGGAGTGAGAACTGCACTAGGATATCGAAATTCGACACCAACAAACATCATGATAACAGAAGCAAGAGTCCTACGAATGGAGGATAGGGCAGGAATGATAGCAAGAAACTTCTGGCTAAAAGTATGCACATACAGTAATAAGGAACTAATAGGAATAATGAATCGACTAGAAATTATAGAAAGTAGAGAAAGATTTACAAGACCAAGAGGTAGACAGGATGTCCTGATAAGTTCATGGAGAGACTTTAATAAATATAGAAGAGAGATTGAATGGATAGGGAAATATGAAATATATTGTACAAAATATGAGGCCTTAACGAGTAAAATTAATATAGAAATAGAAATAGGAAAACAGAGAAAAGACAATAAAATAACAGATAAGGAGTTAGTAGAAAAATATGAGTGTAAATACGAACTAGAAAAAGACTATGAGATTATTTATACAGATGGATCGAAACAGGAAAATAGAATAAGTGTAGGAATAGGAATAGTAGTTGAAGAAAGAGACGAGGCATATAAAGTTAGTATAGATAATAGGTGCTCAATATATACAGCGGAAGCAATAGGTATAGAAATGGCAGTAGGATGGTTAATAGATAATAGAATAGTCAGGGACACATTGATACTTACTGACTCAAAGAGCGTATGTGAAGCACTAGAAAACAACAGTTTGAGAGTAAATAAAAACAAACACATATATAGAATAAGGGAAAAGATACTTCAATGGAAGGAAATGTGTAAAGGAAAAGGAATAAAGGAAAAAAAACTGGTTATCGGATGGATTCCAAGTCATGAAGGAATCAAAGGAAACGAAGTGGCAGATGAACTAGCAAAAGAGGCAACAAACGAAGAAAAGGACGTAAGAATAAAAATACCCAATCAGGACTGGAAACCAATTTTTAAGGCAGAAATGAATGATAGAACAAGGTGGAGAATGGAAGCAGAAGGAAAATACAAAGGAAGGAAATATTTTGACAAGTATTATAATAAAGAAGAAAGTAAACCATGGTTTAACAAAATAAATATCCATAGAGGAATGGCGACAATGATAGGAAGATTGAGAGCGAATCACTACAATCTGAGAGAATCACTAGCGAGGAAGGGATATATAGAGGACGACACATGCGAATGTGGAATGGAGAGCCAAGACATATACCATATAGTGTTTAGATGTACCAACTATATCGACCCGAGAGAGGTATTAATGCGAAACCTAAAGAAACTGAAAATTCTGGAACCGTACAACTTGGACGAATGGATTAGTGGAACAAAGATCGAAGCGTTGGAAGAGATATGGAGGTTCATTAAGAGAATAGGGAAAATCATATAAAAATAAAGGAGTAAAGAGTGTAATGAGAATAAGGAAAACCATACAAGAATAAAAGTACCAAATACATGAAGGAGTAAAGAGGTGTCAAATAACCTACAACGAAAGTTCGGTTGACGGCACGTTAAATCTTTAAAAAAAAAAAAAACTTTAACGATTAATATCTCGAGATATTTGAGGTGATGTGTTTAAACTAAATAATTATCGAAATTTGTAGTAATTGAAGTGCCGTGCTTTATGTTTTTAAAATTATATTTGCATTTTATTAAATGTATATTGTGTGATTGTCACAAGTGAGGTGAATTGGTATTCACAACTGTGTTAATTTAAATAATATTAAAGAAGTGGCAACAGAAATTACAAAAGAATCCATGCAGTTACAATACATGGGATTCATTTCAGCATGAGATCATCATTATTGTCTCCGCTATCTGAATCTTGTGCAATGTAACGAAGTCATCAACATTGCAGCTTGACTAATCATTTGTATTTATTGAAGAAAAAATATAACTTTCTTTCTTGTAACATATGTTTAGATAATCACATTTGTTTTTAATTCGTCTTGTATATTTGTGATTCAGTGAATGGGTGTAAGATGCAAAGTGTTATATATTGCGTATAATTCTAAAATTTAATCAAATTTATGTGATTTTATTTTTAATGTTGCTGATGTAACTTAGTTTATGACTATACTTTATTTTGCGAAGTAAATTGTGCAGATAAAACTAAGGAATGCAGTTACATAAGTAAAATAAAGATATTTTAACAACAACGAATTGTTATCACTGAAACTTAATTATTAATTCTCTTCAAATCTTACTCGATTTTAATTGAAGAAGCAACACCTTTATATTTTAATTTTATCAAAAAATTTATGTGTATTGAAGTTATATTTTTAACATATGTATGTGTTGCTTATTTTACAAAGTGAAAGAGTGCATTGTTATACACTCCTTGCATTACATTATTAACCCTTTGTTGAGACCAATACAAGTTCTAATACTAATAAATGCAACTAATCTGACAGATTAACTAGCCAAATCTTGATATTTCATGTTTAAAAAGAAATTAGTATGAAAGCGTAAGATATTGTATGAATCAATGTTCTCGGGTTGAGGCTTTCTAAATTAGATTATATAAATACTACTGTGAACAAGTGCTGTTTGCATGGTTATTACGACATTGAAATAATCTCTAAATATTAAAAATTTCAATGTTCAGCTTGGGAAAATTCATGAAGAAAATTTTATTGAATCTATGTCTATTCAATGTGCTATTCTACCCGATTATGCATTTTACTTACGAGTTGTCCAAGGTATACATATTTACAATTAAGTAAAATGATTTAATTAATTGGACTAAATTAAAATTTTAAATTACTATTATTTTTGTAAATTGTATTATTTTATATTGTTGTGTTTAAAATTTTTTTTAATGTATGCTTGTTACATTAAATATATGATTAAAATTATGTAAATAAATAAAATTCCTAACAAATCACATGTCACTGTAAAATGATATAGTGTCATGGAAATCGTCATTTCTTAATTAGTTATTTATTTATTAGTTATTTATATAGTTAATTATTTATGTATACTTACTAATATGTTATATTTAAAAAAATGTGTTTATGTATATGTATATGTTAGATAGTTAATTTATTCAGTTAATCATCAACATTATGTATCCATGTATAAAATTTTTTAATGTCGTTGTAATCATCAATCTGTAATTATTTGTTTATACATATATAATAAGTTGTATTTCAAAAATATTAGCCATGTATGCATCAGAGAGTCAATGTACTCTAATGTATGCAATAATATATGGTAGTTTCTAGATGTCGTCAAAATCATCAATTCCCAAATGTATATATATCTCTTTAAATATATCGAATTATAATTATTAAATACGACCAATCTCCAACCCGATTGAAAATATCTAACGTCTGTGCATTACGAACTTTGAACAATTATATCAAAAACAGATATTCTCTGTAGTCAATATTAACAGCAGCATATTTTTCACTTATGAATAGGGCTTTATACTAATGCTATAAGATATAACATACATTTAACATATATTATCACATATATTTAGAAAACATGCTTTTTACAAGGAATACACAAATTATAATTTCATGTGGATGTATTTGTTTGTCAATATTTGTCTAAAAACATATCTTATGTCTGAAATTATTCAATATTTTAGAAGGGAAACTACCTATGCAATTTTGTATAGAGTTTTGACAGACCTAACCAAATTTTGGCTAACTTCTACGAACGAAATAAAATGTTTCACTGTTTCAATAAATTTGGATCACTCAAAAACTTTTTTAATAACATTTCATAACATACAAACAAATTAAAAAAAAAAAGATTAATATTGACGTTGACAATATTGACGCGTGATCAATATTGACGCGTGGGCAATAATGACGTGGGCAATATTGATGCGTGGCCAATAGTGACGTGGCCAATATTGACGCGTGGGCAATAATGACGTGGGCAATATTGACGCGTGTTCAATAGTGACGTGGTCAATATTGACGCGTGGTCAATAGTGACGTGGCCAATATTGACGCGTGGGCAATAATGACGTGGTCAATATTAACGCGTGGGCAATAATGACGTGGTCAATAATGACGCGTGGCCAATATTGACGTGGGCAATATTGACGTGGGCAATATCACGCGTGGCCAATATTGACGTGGCCAATATTGACGCGTGGGCAATAATGACGTGGTCAATATTGACGCGTGGACAATAATGACGTGGTCAATAATAACGCGTGGTCAATATTGACGTGGCCAATCCACCCCGTGGTCAATTCGGATCGTGGTCAATATTGACGTGGTCAATCGGGACCGTGGCCAATATTGACGTGGGTAAACGGGACGCTCCCAGAATACCTACTTTTTTAGTGCTCTACAAAAATTGTATCCATGGTAACTCTACATTGAAAAATTACCTCAGTATTTTAATATGAAGGCATATATGGGCATTTGAAGCAATGAAGTGCGATGAAGGCAACGTAGTGTTACGTCCTGGACGACGGACCTTCCTTTATTCTACTTACTTCGGCAGTAGGTAAAGGGGCGCTCTCTCTCTTTTTGGGCTACCTGCTGGGCCGGCAATACCTTGGGATATGAGAGCTAGGGTTGATTCAATTATTAGCTGGGTTGTAAGACATTTGGACAAAATAACTGGGTTTGCTCCTCTATGAGGAGTTCTTACTCAAAGGTCTTGGGTAGGCTTACTCTATAGTAGTAAGAGCGACAATGACTTACGAGTAACAAGAATGGTAATAAGGGCGATAAAACCAGAATAGTAGTAAGGTAGTAGCAAATATGGATAATTCTGGCAACAATATGATAACTTTATAATAAAGATTATAAAATAGTCATGACAATAAGAAGATAACTGAGTAATAATAATAATAATAATAATAATAATAATAATAATAATAATAATAATAATAATAATCGTAATAATTAGCAATTACAGAGTCTTAGTGAAATTATAAATGATAATATCAATAGGATAACTGTTTAATAGTTGAATAATAATAATGATAATTGAAAATTGACAACTCCAACGGTAAAGGTTATAAGGCAATAATAGTAATAAGATAACAGTTAAATAGCGATAATAATAATAATAAAATAGGTGAAGTTGGCAATGGCGAGAGCTCAATAAAATTGTAACTAGTGATGACGACGAGATAAATTGATTGGTGGTTGGATAATAATAAAGATAATCGCAACAAAATTAGCAGTTACAAGAGTTTAGTAAGATCGTACACATAATAATGACAATTGAATAATTAGTTGATAGTTGAATAATAATCATCATAATATCTGAAAGTTGATAACTTAAATAATAAGGATTGTAAATCAACGATAATAATATGACAATTAAATAATAATAATGATCACGACAAAATCAGCGACTACAAGAGTTCCGTAGGATCTTAAATAATAGTGGCAGTAAAATAGCTGGTTGGTAGTCGAACAATAATAGTTGTAACTAAAAGTCGACACTATATATAGTAATAAAGATTATAAATCAACAATAGTAATGAGATAATAATCAAATAGCAATAATAGTAATAATAACTGAAAGTTGGTAACTTCAATAATAATAATTCAATAATAATAATGTAAATCAATAATAATAATAATATTGCAATTAAATGGTAATGATAATACTTGCGACAGAACTAGCAATAATATAGTAGTAAGATAACTGTTTGATAATTGAACAATAATAATAATGGTAACCGCAAGTTAGTGTCTATAATAATAAAGATTGTAGATCTATAATAATAATAAGATAATAATTGAACAGCAGTAGTGATAATAGTAACGAAATTAGCAATTGCAAGAATTTAGAGAAATAGTAAATAGTGATGATGACAAGAGAGTTCATTAGAAAAAGAACAATAATAGTAATAATAATAATGATAGTCGTAACGAAATCAACAATTATGGTGGCTTTAGTAGAGAGTCATAGATACCAATAATTAGGAGGTAATGATTGGATAACAATAATTATAACAGGAGATTGACAATTATGTAACCCTAATAAGGCCAGATTATGGATTAATAATATGGGTTTTAATATAATGGCGGTACTAGGAGTTGCAACCGAAGATGACGAATAATGATTATCTGAATATAAATTTTCCTGGTGGAGGCGCGTTCCTCAAGATGTTCTCCACTTCTTCGTCGAGCAGTTGCTCCTCGATGTACTCGTCTATTTCCTCCAAAGTAAAAATCTGAGGATTGAAGGGGTATGTTAATGTTCGGGGTTTGGTAGGGTTAGCTGGCGGTGGGTCGTTTAAGGGTCGGGAGTGGTTGTCTATAGGGGATATCAAATAATTTATAGGAACGGTCGGATCTTCTATATCAGGGATTTCATCTAAATTTGGGAAAAAACTGTCTTCAAAAATGTAAATATCCGTAGATACGAATTCGGGCGTGTTAGCAAGTTTCAGTCGTTTAGTAGGAGGGGGCGGGGTAGGAAATTCTTCAACCTCTTCATTTGGCGGAGGAGGCAATTCCAAATTGAGGAACTCTTGGATTTCTCTGTCGAAATTTTTAAGCTCTTCCCTTGTTAAGGACCTTGATGATACGCGGTTTGCTGCGCGCCTACTAAGGGGAATGAATTTCATCAACCCTTTTTGTTGAAGGAAGAAAGAAAATATTTGATATTCTCAGAACTTAATTAGTTAAGTCCTTACTTGGCGACGCTTCGCGTCAATGGCCTGGACGAATTAAAGGATGTTGTAGCCATTCGATCTACATTGATAAGGAAAAGAGGGAAACAATTATGAGTATCGGCTCGAAAGTTAAATCTGGGGGAAACGGTGTTTGCAACTATCTTGTTTTATTTTATTTTTATTTATTTGGGCAAAGAAGAGATAAGGACAGAAGGAAGCGGGAGAAAGAAAGTTATGACCTTAGGATCAATATTGAGCGGCTTGACTAGTAATTTCTTAAAGTTAAAGTGGAACAACGACATTCGTGCTTGGTAGAACCTCGCAGTTGGTAAATGAACGCTTGTTTATTTACTATCGCACCAGAGATAGAATATGAAATCTTAAAATAATTCTTAAAACGAGAAAGGAAGCGGCGATATTCGGGCGCGGCTGAGCCTCGCCGTCGGCAGATGAGCGCTTGCTCACCCACTATCGCACCAGAGATAGAATATGAAATCTTAAAGATAGTCGTTAAAATTAAGGATTGGAATGCAAGAATGTCGATAGTGAGCTTTAGAAAAAGGAAAAGGGAAAGAGAGACAGAGAAAGGGAGAGATCTATTGGCCTAATGAAAGAGGTTTCGATGGAAAAACCTGGTTGAGTTGCAAACACGCGGAATTATGATGGTAACTCAAAGGGACTACTTTATAGTTTGACTCTGCGCGTCGCTTAGTATACGGTTTAAGGACACTGTGTAGGCTTCTCAGAACGATAAATAATTATCATTAATTATAGTTTCAAGATTTATTTATTGTATTAATAATTATACTTTTATATGTATAAAATAGGGTTACAGGGTATTATAATAAGGCTACTTGAACAAAAGCAGAAGAGAAGTGTAGTACAATAATTCGGTGTTAACGGACTTACCAAGATAGCAGTGAGGAACAGGGGTGGTTCAAGACTTCAAGATCGAAGTTGTTCTTTCAGGTTCGCTCTAAGACTTTGTTCTGCAAGACACGACTATGCACACGAAGTACACGCACGAATCAAAACGGCATAAAAGCGTGTCGGTCTTAATTGCAGGGTTTATATACCCTTAGATGCACATAGATCGAGCCTCCCTTACCCCTCCATGGCTATCTTAGCTAGTCGGATGCATAATGCGGCTTTTCTTTGAAGTGTACGTGACAACTGACCTCGTCGCATGGTGTAAAAATAGGTCGTCCCTGATGGTGATCCAACAGGATTCGCGATCTAAGTCGATCGAAAATTTACATGGTGTAATTTAAACGGAAAAATTTTAATTTTAAGGATGCATAATCTAAATTTATAATTAAATTTAGTTATTAATTTATCGATTAATTTTCGGTTATATATTTTATGTGAATTACATTTTAGATTTGTATAGGGGTGGTTCCAATTCGGTTAACAATTGGCGCCCAGGATGCTCGGGTAGCTCCAACGAGTTATCGCCTTACGCGCCGCAAGGATACATCAGTGAGCGTGATTATCGGTGTGAATGAACATACATGTGGTAGATACGTACGCTACTCACGGTGTAGGTCGGCCGCAAGTTAATCAATCGAGTTAATCAATTTCGATTATTCCGTTTTCTTGAATGAATCATAGTTATCGGTGGATTGGCGCAATGGCATAGAATTATTTAAGAATTTTAAAATACTTATTATTGTTTACTAGTTATCGCTAAGAATAAAATAAGAATAGCAATAAAGTGAAACAAAACGATCGATCGTATTAGAGCATGAGCGAATATGTGCAGTGGTCGATTGATTAACCTGTTTACAAAATTGATTTTAAATTATTGTTTGTCGATTAGTTTAATTTGTCGTCGTCAATATTCAGTGTTTATAAGTCTATGTATTAGTGACTATTATTTGTTTATCCGCAATTCTAAATCTTACTACAAGCTTTGCGCTTACATATCCTTACTCTACTCGAGATGATAGAGATATTTCAAACAAAAATATTTACTTTACCTGATATCTGGTTTGCTTATTATCTGGGGTCAGTTTCTCCCCAACAAGGTTTCATAATAATTCTGAAATAATATATTTGGTTTTATAAAGCCAAAATTTCTAATGTTTGTCCAAATATATGTTAAATTATTACAAATAAAAGGAGTCGTAAAAAAAAGAAAAAAAAAAGAAAAAAAAATATATATATATTCTTGTTTGAAGGAAGTTATTAAACAAAATATGTAAATATTTTCTTAATTATAGAACAATATTCTTTTGCGTGAAGCAAAAGCCTTAAATTTAATTTTCAGGTGATCGGAGATTGGAATGTGTATACATATATATATATGTGTCAGTGTGCCAGCATATATCATATGTCGCATCTCCCGAGACGTGACTCTCGGCAAGGCCTTCACAACATCGGCTTCTAATGCTACGATTCTACTTGCAGTCAAAGTTATTAATTTATCGAAATATTACGTTATAATTTCTGACTATTTCCTATTTGTTTATAAATCATTTTTGGGGAATTAAAATTTTCAGATAGTTTATTTAATAGTTCGTTAATTTTCAGTATGCCGATAGACATATATTTATATGTACACATTCATGTGCGAGCGCGACGGAGTTTCATTCCTTCTTTATCAGTTTATAAGGTAGTTCTCTAGAGTACGTGTTACTGGTAGTTGTATTACATTGGGCATGCATATTATAAGCGAGTTGATAAGAATAATATAAAACAACATAATATATCATCGACACCGTATAATAATTGGTAATATATAAAGTTGACAATATATAAGAACTGATAATATAATAAGTAATATAGTGTTCATAAAAATCGGTAACGTATTGATAATAGGAATGATAATATAAGGTTGTAATAATGATTAACAATAGTATTATTTAATATTTATTAGTAATGATTAATAGTGCTATCTATTAACAGTACACAAAAGGTGAATGTAGATCAATTCTTATAATCGTATTATTATTTGCACATGCAACGATGCTTAATTTCCTTGGAAATCTTGAATTCTGCGGATGATTATAGTTTTGTTATTGCAGTAGTCTCGAAATATGATTTTAGTAATTTTATTATAAGAGTTATGATCTTTAATTTTTGAATATTCTTATTTCAAGATTCTTTCCGAGGACAATATTCCCTTTTGTGTAATTAATAATAGTATGTTAATAACCATGGATTAATCTGGGATGACCTTTTATATTTCATTAGGCTTATTTATTATCAGAGTCATGTTGATAATTATGCTAATATAATAATCAATGTTCGTAACAAAATTACAATGATATCTATAATCTATAAATTTGTATTTGCAATTTGTTGTCCTCGTTAACGAGATGTTTTAAGGAATAGGGATTGGTGGGGGTATTGTCAAGGGTAGGGTATGGTATGATTGGAGAATGTATTGTCTCGAGAATTTCGAGATATTGCGGTCTTGAGTTTGGGCTGCAATCTACTCTTCTGAGCGCTTTCTTCCCAGAAGGATTTTTGAGCTTCTGAATTCATATTTTTAAGTTCGAGGTCGTATAATATCTACATAACGACGTATGCAGTTCCTTACAACAGACCCTCAGCGTGTTAGCGACTTTGTATATTTTCAGGTCATTTTATAATGACTTTAGCGTATTTCAAAGTCGTTCAAGATTGCCATGAGTGCTTGGTCTCGATACGTCGAAAGTATAACTATTATACTTTTCGTCATATTGGAATATCGTCTTAGATTACAGATTTATTATTGGGTCATAAGGATTTGGAAAGGTAATGGAGAAGGAGGAATAGTCGTTTGTCGGGAGGTTTAGGATGAGTCATCAAGGGAGTGGTTCTAGTGAGAATCTGTATAGTTCCGAAATAATAAGTTCCAATGGATTCTCTTTGATGGAGAAGTCCCTCCTTTTGTTATTATAAGAGCGAGATCCAATAATATTTAATAGTTTGAATTAGGTCAAAAATTATAGTATCTAGGGATTTATTATTTTGGCCTTCTGAACGTGGTCATCCGAGTTTGATCGTATTTCTTAATTTGTTCTTTTAGATAGAAGACATTAACGTGCGTTACTTATAAGAAAGGTTAGTTCTGTTAGTAAAATAGTTTATATAGGGGAGAAGTGACGTCCTTGTGAGAATCTGACTCCTTTAGTCCTGAAACAGAGGAACATAGCTGAGTTTTTAAAGAAAAAGGAAAAAGAGAAAAAAAGAAAATTTTAAGACGACGTCACAGTAGGCAACTTAAATAATAGCAGTTATAGCAGTTAGCAGTAAATAGTTTAGAACAATTTAGAAACGTTAATTAGTTCGAAACGTAAATTTAGGCATAAAAGTATGTATATATATATATATATATATTGTTATGAGTGACACACTCATAACGATAAGGTGTCAGTAACACGATGACGTAAGTCGGTCAGCTGCAGTCAGCATCGAGCGCATCGCGCGAGGTTTCGCGCAATCCGCTCGACAATTAGCGCAATGCTCCTTAGACAGCACTTGCTGAATCAAAGATCTCTACAAAAATTCCTTCTGTATCGAAATCGCAAACCAAGAATCCAATTGGGTTCCCAAGAAAATATGTAGTTCTTGTTATAAAATGTTGCGAAGTTGTGAAAGGAACAAGACAAAACTGAGAATGAGAGTACCTGCCATATGGAAAAAACCGATGACCAGAGAAGATTGCTATTTCTGTATGACAAGTCTAAATGGAATAAACAACAGAAAAAAGTCGGCATTATGCTACGCCAATGTTTCGAGTTTAACGAAACCTATATATATATCAGCATCCGACGAAACAAACGATGAAGTCATGGATACAAGTATTACTTCTGAACTCAATCGAATAGAGATTGATGGAAGTTCGGAAGAATCTGAGATTGAAACTGAGAGCGAGACTAAAAGTTTAAGTAAATCAACTGATGGTGATGACTATGTTCCGTATAATATATCAAAAAAACCAGGAAAAATAACACAAGAGAAGGTGAACGATCTTGTTCGAGATTTGGGTTTGCCCAAAGATGGAGCAGAGTTTTTGGCGTCCTAGTTGAAACACAATGTTAAGGAGGCGAAAAATGTGAAAACCTCCTATTATCGTGACAGAGAAAGAGAATATCGGCAATATTTCTTTGCAGATGAGGAACATTCATTAGTCTATTGTCACGATGTTATCGGATTAATGAACAAACTGAAACCTGGATGTTACAAGTCTGATGAGTGGAGACTATTTATCGATTCTTTTAAGAGAAGCTTGAAAGCAGTGTTGCTGCACAATACTAATGTATATGCCTCCATTCCTGTAGCGCACTCGGTAGTGATAAAAGAAGAGTACACAAACTTGAAAACAGTTCTTGAAAAAATTAAATACACAGAACATAGGTGGCAAATTTGTGGGGATCTAAAAATTCTCACCATATTATTGGGTCAACAATCAGGTTACACAAAAAATCCATGCTTTCTATGTGAATGGGATAGTAGAGATCGAACAGACCATTACATTAGAAAAGAATGGCCGACAAGAACGTCTCTGCAACCTGGGTCTAAAAATATCATAAATGAACCGTTAGTTGAGCCTTTAAAAGTTCTTCTTCCACCTCTTCATATCAAATTAGGACTCATGAAACAATGGGTGAAAGCTCTGAATAAAAATGGTGAATGCTACCAGTATTTACAAGAAAAATTTCCCAACATCTCTGATGCAAAATTGCGAGAAGGAATTTTTGATGGACCTCAAATACGTAAAATGTTGAGAGACGACAATTTTGTTACCAAAATGAATGAAGATGAGAGAGCAGCATGGCTGAGTTTCAAAGGTGTCACAGAAAATTTTTTAGGAAACCACAAAAGTCAAGATTACAGACAAAAGGTGGCGGAAATGATGGAGAACTATAAAAAACTAGGTTGCCTAATGAATCTTAAGTTGCATTTCTTAGATTCTCATATCGACTACTTCCCAGAAAATCTAGGTGATTATAGTGAAGAACAGGGAGAAAGATTTCATCAGGACGTCAAAGAGATAGAGTTTCGATATCAAGGCAAATGGGATGTGAATATGATGGCTGATTTCTGCTGGACGCTCAAACGTGATGTCTCTGTGAAAGGGAAGAAACGTAAGAGAAAGCCATTGCACAGAACCTTCCAGAATAAAAGAGTTAGATATAATAGAAAAAGGGAGTGAATTTTCTACGCTATTTATTCACAGAAGCTCAAACTTGTCATACGTATGGAATTTTCCCCGGATAATGTGGTTACGCAAGCCTGCACGCTCCGGATTATACATTTGTGACCTAAACTGCTTTTATAAGATGTTTTTTCTTCCACCTCTTCATATCAAATTAGGACTCATGAAACAATGGGTGAAAGCTCTGAATAAAAATGGTGAATGAGGTTAGGAAAAAATGAGCCAATTTAGAAATTCTGACCTTGAATTTGGATTCAGCGGGTCAAAATACATAAAAATAGATTAGTCTGGTCTGTCGGACCAACGTTAAAAAAAAATTTTTTTTTGAGGTTAGGAAAAAATGAGCCAATTTAGCAATTCTGACCTTGAATTTGGATTCAGCGGGTCAAAATACATAAAAATAGATTAGTCTGGTCCGCCGGACTAACGTTAAAAAAAAATTTTTTTTTTGAGGTTAGGAAAAAATGAGTCATTTCAGCAATTCTGACCTTGGATTTGGATTCAGCGGGTCAAAATACATAAGGATAGACTAGTCTGGTTCGCCGGACCAACATTAAAAAAAAAATTTTTTTTTGAGGTTAGGAAATGCGAGCTGACTTTGCAATTCTGACATTGAATTCGGATTCAGCGGGTCGAAATACATAAGGATTGACTAGTCTAGTCCGCCGGACCAACCACTTTTTTTTTGTGTGCCTGTGTTATTGGTATTTTTTAAAATGTTTGTTGTAATATATTATTGTTTCTTTTTCGTTTTTATTGTTTCGTTTTTTTTATTTTTGTTTCTTTTTCTTTTTTGTTTTTTTTTTCTTTTTCCAACCAAAAGAGGGACACAGCAATTGGTCCGGGTCAAGCGCTGTCTCTGTCTAACCAGTAGCATAATGGGCGCTAGACAGAGAAAGAAATTGACCCGGATCACGTCTCCTCTTTGTCTTTCTGCCGGACACTTTTCAAGAGCTTCTTGCAGAAAATGCGCAGTCCATGCTTTATGTCGATGATTTTTACAAAATGTGGATTAACCCACTATTGCAACAAGCCCTTTAATTGAAAAAGGTCCAAAAGAAATAATCAAACCATAATAGGTCTAAAATTTGGTTTATTTCAGACTTTCTATGAATGTCCGAAATTGTGACAAACGTATATCCCATGGATGTTTATTATAGGACTTTCTATGAATGTACAAAGTTGTGCCAAACGTATATCCTATGGTCCATCGAATGTCTGACGGACCTTATTTGGACTCTTAATGGACGTCCGAATGTCCAGAAGCGGATATCCATTGGACATACAATGGGTGTCCTTGTGCTATCTGGGCCCTAATTGATAGGTGGCGCTAAATTTCAGCTTTTTTCTGCCTCAGCCTTTTGTATGGGCGGCTGCTGTTCGGCAAGCCGTGTACTAATACGTATCGACGAGGACGAGCTCCTGGGTTACCGTCTTTGGAGAACCAACCGTTGCTACCGACTCCGGTGGACCAAGTTCCCGCATTGTAAGGCCACCACTCGGTAGCCACCCGGATTTACGTAAGATTCGGTTAAGGCGGTCGACTCTCGTGGTCCGAATAAAGGATACCGTTTCTTGTTGTGTTACCGGTAATCCGGAATCCGCTACCGTTATTGCTGTTGTTTTTGGGTTAAGAAACTCGAAATAGAAAGTAGAGTCTCGTTGCCGCACGGGAGATTAGACCGACCGGCCTCGAATATTGATTATTGAGTACGTTCCTCTCGGACAAAGCTGGCACCGACAGTCATCTGTAATTAATAATCTAGTTGATTGCTACCGCGAATACTGTTTCCGAGCATATTATACTTGCTGTTGTTCGAGCGGAGAGCCTTGTCGGCCTCTCGCCTCGTATAGTAGATTTTCTAGTTTCCGCATTTTCTTCGTCTTGAATTTGTGTTTCCATCTCAATCGAATATATCTGTAGATTTATTGTGTTCAGATAATTTGAGTAAAGTCAATTATTTTTGTTATTACCGTATTCTCTAATCACTTAAGAAATATAGTTTGATTGGTTATTTATTTGAAAACTGAGTACCGAATCTATTCTGCGACCTGCTTCGATCCGACATCTCTACACGTCCCCCCTATTTAAGAATCACGCCCCTCTACCGCTTCGAGTAAAGAGCTACCGGCATTCGTAACGCTTTCTTTTTGGTTACCGCATTATCGCTAATTATTGTGTGGCGCGAGAATTCGCGCCTGGCGCCCAAAATATATATTATTGAGAAGATACCGTTTACGCAGGTTACCGATATCGTTGAGAGAGCATTCTCGAGCGATATACTGAAGATACCGTTACGATATACATAAGCTAGATATACATAAGTATTGAAGATATACATAAGCTACCGATGCTCTTGTGGAGAAAGCGTTACTCGTTGTTATTAATCCAGGTTACCGTTTAATGGTCGTAGCCCCCTTCTAACCTGGCGGTTTCCGAGGGAAAGTTGCATCGCAAGCTGACAATATGAGACCGATAATATAGGGTAAAAATTCTCCTCGTTGTAACAATAGCTTTCTTTTAGACTTCCAGTTACCACGTTTTCTTGCGATACGCCGTAGGGTCGTTTTATATTTGGACAGCTGATCTTTTTCACGAGAATCGAGTGCGACGTTACCGTTGAGAGTATTAAGAACACATTCACGGATACAACGAATAAATTTTTCGTCAGCAGTTCGAAGAAAAGCAGTCCGTTGGTTTTTGTTCAGATGACACACTGCCTCGAGAAGACAGACGTTTCTCTTACTGATCAAACGTCTGGCGATTATCACCGCGTTATCCGAACATACGTTACGCTTCTCCTTCATCGCGTATGAATTACACGACTGAATCGCAGCAACTACGTTACACGGTTTTTATACGCTTCCGTTGAAAAACGATCTACGCGGCACGTAGACGTAATGTCGCGTATTGTTGGGAAAGATACACGTCCGGAATCGGAATTCGTCAGGAGTCGATTGTTTCAATAATCATCGAACAACAAATAATCGTGTGGTTTCGACGTGGCGTCGTAGTATGCCTCTTCAATCTTGGGTCGTCGGGATAAACTTGTCGTGCTAAATGTTGAATTTGCGCACGATCGCGAGGATTTTTGAAAACCACGATGTAATTAGCGTTGAGAGAGATATCACGTTGTCCGCGTCCCTGATGGAAAAGGTTTTGCGAGATGAGAATGACGCTGAGATTTTTGTGATGACTGCCCTTGGTAAAAAGATCTACGATAGCGTCGCTCGAGGAAGATTCTCTCATAAGGTCGTCGATTATGACTAGTTTCGGGATAAACGGATCGTTCGAGTAATCCTCTGGGCGTGGTAATCCCTCGCGAAATTCGATTATATTTTTCTTCCTCGCTGCAACGTTGTTTAGCGCGTTCTCTTCTTTTACACTCGCGTCGTATTGTAATTGACGATAACCTCAATTTTATTACGCGGAGTGGCCTCTTGCCACTCCGCGTAATAAAATAAAACTCGTTCGAAACGCACGTCGGACATGAGCGATAAATACCGAAGAAAAGTTTTTACAAAGATCGTTTTCCCACAACCAGTGGGACCGCAAACGATCGACGTCCAAGGATGTTTCTAGCGCACGTCTACTTCACGTAATGACTAAATTGATTTTCTCGCGTGACTTTAAAAGAAATATGCAAAGTAACGTTAATACTTCTCTCCTTTTTGAAATACGTAAATTAAATTTTAAAAAAGTTAAAGATCAACGCGGCGGCGATGGCGGCGGCGGCGACGGCACGCTCGTGTCAGCGTACCCCCGCGTGTGCTAGCCGAAACGAAGGCACCGTGGCCGACAAAATTAGCGGATTTGGGCCACGGTGCAACGCGTACGTATACAAGCTAATCCATGTTGCGGCATCACGGCTAACAAGTCGATAAAAGGAACAGGGTATAAAGGTACGGAAACTTTTTTCTTTTTTATTTACAAGTAAAACTTTTTATTTTTTATAAAAATTTTATTTAAAAAATAAGAAAGACAAATTTTAATTTCGAGTTTTTTTTATTTTACAACTAATTTACATTTTAAAGTACAAATATGAAAAACTTTTTTATAATACAAAAAATATTGAAATCTTAAATTACACACTTTACAAAAAATACTTATTTTTACAATTTATACATTTTTTACAAAAAATTTACAAATGTTACATATTTACAGTATTTATATAATTTTTACTAAATTTTTACAAAAAAGTTTACAAAAGTTTTCTTATACAATTTTACAAAATTTTACAATAGTTTACTTGTACACTAATAGGCGGAAAATTCACGGAAAACGTATATTTTAAAACTATACAGGGTATATAGAAGAAATCATATTTACAAATCGACAAAACCATACGGGAACGAATGTTGTTTGTCGATAAATCTGCGTTTTACCAATACCGGCGCACAGGATTTTCTTTCACTACGTGTCACGATTTTGTGAAACGCTGTACGCCGAATTGCACTAAAACGCAGTTTTATCACGCCATCTCTTCCCGCTTCTTCTTCTTCTTCTACCCCCAATATTAAATTTTTAATACTGTGAAAGTTTAGGAGCTTTGAATTTAAGTAATTCAAAGTTATTCCCTTCACTTTACAGACCTCGTGGGCGTTTCTTTCCGGCGTACGAACCACATACGCGTAAAATTTTGGTCCTCACGATACGAACGACTCGATATAGTTACCGCTGCCGTAGCTTTTGAGTTCGTCCGTCATGTCACTTAAAAAGTTACTCGTATGCGGCTCGTTCGGATCACCAGAACTTAAATATATGCACGAGTCTGTATCAGTATAATACCCTTTTGTCTAATTTTTCTAAATAACTATACAATACTAACCTCGCCTGTGCCGTCGTATAGGCAGCGATAACGACGTTTGTTATTGGCGAGGCTACGACCGCTTCCTCACGTAGCCGCCACGAAACGTACATTACCTCGTCGTTGACGGGTAATATACCGGTTATTTCGTGTTCGGAACTTGTGAGCAAAATCACGAAATGCTGATATGTTTTTACGACCTCGGTTTTAGGCAAATTAGCTCGCTGGCGGAATTTTTCCCAAAAAGAGTTCAAGCATAGTTTTGTAACCGAGCAAAGGCCAGGATTTCGAGCGATATTAGCTTTTTCGAGAACGATACCCTCGGTTTCCTCATACTCACGCAGGTATCGTTCCTTAGTTTCGTCGTCGTCCTCCTGGCATTCGTTCGGCCACCCGCTCGCCGCTCGCTTCTTGCTTTAATTGTAAAAAACAATTTATATATTTGACAAACGAGCCACCCTGCCAGTTACCGGGGTCGTATTTCGTGACTTTGTATTGCCAAATCTCGCTCACCTCCGTCACGATATAACCCTTCTCGACAGCCTTGCGTAATTCACAAGAAACCCGTGTACCCTCGAATTCACGATCGAAGGGGGAATCGCGAGTACACGAAGCTGTCGAGAAGGTTTCGCAGCAGCTACGACAAAGTCCGAATATTAATTTACCGTTCACTCGATATGGGAGCACCGGATGATATAAATCGCGAGGTGGGAGCACCCTATAGCCCTCAACGTTATCGAAATTAAAATTTGGTGCTGCTCCGATTAATCCAATACAATCTCCTCCGATATAAATATCCGGATGACCAATCGGAAAAGCACCGGTTTTCAATACATAAGGGTACAAAGAGCATACGTCGACGTAACGCATTTTCTCTGTACCCTTAACTTCATAAAGGGTCGCGATGTTCTCCGTATGTCCGCCGTAAAATGCGTCGCGTGGATTGAGAGGTGCGAGTTTTAATAACGCGTGATTCGAAAAACGCCTGAATTTCTGGATTTTCTTGCACCTCACGATCAAAGTCGCACTCCCATTTTTCAGTCACGCGGTATCCTAACCTTTGAAGGCGCCACGTCCTCGCGAGAGTTCGTTCGTAACGCGTGTCAATGGTGTCTTCAGGATTCGTGGATAAAAGCGGACGATCGCGATCCACACGAAAGCAAGTTGGACATCCGTGCCAAAAACAACCGTGGAATTGTAAAATGTTCACGTCCTCGACCCGCGTGAATGATCGGATGTTTTAGCCCAGACAGCACACGGATATCCATACGACATCCATAAGACGTCCTTAATGGATATTGAGGATATCCACAGGACATCCGTTTTATGTCCTTTGGACATTCTATGGACGTCCATGGGATATTGGTTTATGAAACTGGTGGACATGCTATATCCGTAAAATATGTCCGATGGACGTCTTATGGACGTTCTATGGACGTCCTATGGACGTGATAAAAAGCGGTATTCAAAATTAAATTTTACATTAAATAAAAAGGTAAAAACAGAATAAAATATATAAATATAAATATTTATTTTAGAAATTATATTATTCTTTCGATAGATTATACATTAAACAATTTTAATTAAATAAGTATCATACGTATAATATTAATTAAACCATCAGCTTAAAGTATTTTGTAATTATCACACACATATATATATAGTGTGTATCCATTGTTTAACGATTACAGTGGAACAAATATTCTTTATATTGCAGACAATGACTGCAGCATGCGAGTGATCTCGTCTAGGCAACAAATGATTGTGACTCTTCAACTATAACAGAAATTAAATTTTATGTTTATACACACACATATATATATATACATATATACATAGGCTACAGAGTAGACTGTATAAAATCTTATTGTGTGCCATTGGCTTTGCCTCTACCTGGTTGATCAATTTGCCAATATATTCCATCACAAACTCGTCTTTAACGAAAATGATGGTGCTCGGCCGACGCTTGCTTGCTCGTAGGCTCTGATTGTTCCCGTTGCTGCAATCTCTAATCTCGTTGCTGTTCTTTATCGAGACCTTCGTCGTAATCCCCGTACACTTCGCCGTCGTCTATTACCATCTGTAATTATACGTCTAGAATTCGTCGCTGCTACCGTGTACACGTAACCGTTCTGTTTACGTACGTAGGTCAGAGCCTACGAGCAAGCGAGCGTCGGCCGAGCATCTATCATCATTCTCGTTAAAGGAGAATTTGTGGTAGAATATATTAGCGAATTGATCAATCAGGCAGAGGCAAAGCTAACGGCACACAATGAGATTCTTTGCTGCTTTCGTAACTTATAATTTCTGAAAATTTTTAGGATTTTTATCTGACTGTGTAAAACATGCCGATAACCAACGAAAACCTAACCACTACTACGGCCATATTGCTTTTTAGTTCACTTGTGCATGCAGATGGTGTTGGCGGAGCAAGTACAAATAAGGAAAGCATATGGACATACAAAGTGGTCCATTTTAGGATATCCCTTCAATGTCCACAAATGTATATTCTATGGATATCCTTATAAGGTCTATGGACATCAGGACAAGAAATGGACATAAAACGGATATCCATAGGATATCCTGTGCTGTCTGGGAGTTCGCGTTCCATCCACACGAGCCATCTCAGAGCTTTTTGCGATTGCTTATCCACGTTCCTGTATCCCTTCAACGGAATCACACCTATTTCACCCTCCCGTAAAAAGTTTTTACGGAAAACTTTTATGCACGTGGATGCGATAGTTGTGCATTCCTCGAAGGGACACACGTCGCCACGTTCCAAAAATATTTTGCGGAATTCCATGCAGGCGCGACGGAAAACTACATCGTTACGACAGTAGCGAACAATTTCGCGTTGGAAATCAAAGATGTAACCTTTGTTAGTCATCTTTGAGTGCCAAGCTAAAAATTGTTCGCGTTCTTCCGGTTTCATTTGGTCGGGATAAAAGTATCGAATGTCGGGTAAAGCCCTGACATACATCTGGTTCTCGCGTGTATTAAACAGATGTGGGAATACATCTTTATCCGACGTATCCCTTAGCCCGAAAGCCTTGGGTAAATCGGATAAGCGCATGGGCATGTAATTTACGCTGTCTATAAATTTAACATGCCTAAGCGTTATTGCGATTATTTTTGTCCCGTTCAAAATCAACTCGGGTTTTTCTGTCATTTCTGTCCTTTCTATTAAATGTTTCAATATAAATTGCGCGTCGAATGCTTTCGCGTTATGTGCGATACAGATGATCTTTTTGAAACATTTCGTCGATCGAGTTACGAAATCGACGAATTGTTTCACAGGATCATCTCAAAACACAAATTCTCGTATCCCGCACCATCGACATTGCATCGCGTCTTCCTTTATCACGGAGCAAGCTTCGCAGACTTGTTGCGCGGTACATGAAGGTAAGTATCTTCACTACCTTCAAGCACCTCGTCTTGTCGTGTTTCGAAATTGTAAAACACAAACGCGACGCGACCTTTGACTTATCTTTATTACGCGTATCCTCCAGCCGTTCAGCCGTAGTCGTACTCGCACCAGGATTTTCGACTACGGTTTTGCGGCGAAGAGGACGCATGTAACAATGATGATTTGTTGACTGCAGCGAAAAGCACAACTTACAATACGTCACGTCGCATTTGTGCTCAGATCCCGATTTTACAAATCGCCCACATCCGTTGCAAATCTTAACAGAATCACAGACGGAAGCGAGCGATTTACCGTCATACGTACTGCTTTTGCGATGCCGATTGTAGCAGCTTTGTCCGAAAAAATTGCGTTTGCATCTTCCACATCTGACGAGCGCTGCATCGAGATTTTTGCAATGCGTCGCTGCGTAACATCGTGGACATTTTTTCACGCAACGGTGTCTCCTATCCGAACGATAACCTACGTTACACGCGACGCAATACCCTCCGCGCGAACCGGCTGCGGCTTTCAAGCTTAATATCGGGTTATAATGACGCGAACGCTCGTAATGCATGATGTTAAGACGATACGAGAGTTCGCGTTCTAATGTCCCGAGTAACGTGGTACCATCGTACAACGGTTTCTTGCCACGACCGAAAGTACTAAAATTATAAATTACAATTGCAATATTTTCAGTAGCGAGAAACCGTTGGAAGCGTTCAATCTGCGGAATTCCACAACCCTCTTCCGGGATTACAACACCGGCGTTACGCGTTAATTCCAGCGCTAATTCTCGCTGGAATTAACGTCGATGTCTTACATGTAACCGAATTCCACATTTTATGTAAATCTCCCTCGCGCGCGTTGATAATAAATACGCGACAGCACCAAAGTGCGAGGGGGACACAGATTATCGTTGTTATTAATCTATAGGATTGAACGCTTCGCGACGTCTTCGCGCGTTAATTTTTTGGATGAGCCTCCGCGACCTACTGGCACTGCGACACTAAAGATGCTCACGAAAAAATTTTGCGCTACGTCTATTCCGCCGACGCTTTGCGCTACTGAACTCACGAGACGCCATATGTCATCGGGAGTTCAGTCGGATGCCGGACGGAATGATAATCCGGCCGGTCCGTGCGTTAGCTCCGCCGAATAAAACGTTAAACCGACGTAATCGGTGGGAGCGCACGACCATAAAACGTATGCGTGTATCTCACGGAACGCGTTTTATAACCACTGAATCGTATTCGTTCCGTCGGGAATCGGTCGTATTTTAAAAGACGCTTCCCTCCCAAACGTCCTAAAGTTCCTAAAGCGCCGCGAATTTTCCGCCCTTAATTCTATGTACCTAAATCTACCATCGTCCTGTGATTGACACTGCTGTTGCTGCTGATGATGTCGATGTTAAGACGTCTGCACGAGGCTAACACCCGGATTTTCCTCCTCCTCCTCCTCATTTCCACTTAACGTGGCCTCGTCATCGTCGACGGTTCGCGTAACACCACCGCCAGTTTGGACTGAATAATAAAATCTTGTTAATTTATTTCTTCTAATTTCAAACTTTTTACTGCTACAACAAAGAAATAACATACAAAGAAAACGCACCTGTTTTTTAACCTTATTTTATTTTTCACTGGAACCCCTACGTTAGACGAAATGCGTTAAAGTAACTAACCTACTATACTCACTTGACTTAGTCGTTTAATGTAAACGAGAAGATAATTCAGTCGTGTGGTTAATTAACTCGTTAATTTTTGTAACATATTATCCCGTGATCGTGTAAGAATTAAGAGTGAGATTACACTCTATTCTATTTATTTTAATATAAAAAGAATAAGTTTATTATATGTAATTTTTTAGCGACGAACAAGAAGGAAAATGACAAAAATTTTAAAACGAATAATTAGTCAGCACTTCGTCAAGATTAAATTAAAAATTTTTATTCAAGAAATAAATTTGCGTGATAAAATTTATATAAAAATCCCTAAGTTAAATTTATTTGTTTAATAATTTTAAAGTTTATTCTTTTTTATTCGAAGTAGAGGTAAAGGTTGATAAAATAATTGTAAATAAATATGCAACATTTACATGCGTAGATGAATATAATAATAATAATTTTAAAATACATTTTTTTATTTTATTAATTGTGTAACCGTGAATTATGAGTACTGTTGGCTGCGGATAGCCGCGGGCAATTCAGGGTTCGGACGGCGGGCTGGTTAAGTGAATGAACGGAGGCAAGTGATATGAGCTTAACAACTACGATTTATTGTAATATTCCTGGCTAATACCCAGTGAACACAGTAATATAGCAGCAGTGTAACAGCAATGTAACCGAATATAACAGGTTACGTTACTCTGAAATTACACGTAACTTACATGTAAGTTACAATTTCCGACTCAGCAATATAACATGTTATAATTACATGTTATCTAACCGTTACACAGCAGTTACAAAAAAAATAAAATAAAATACAAATTTCATTTTAAAAAAATTATTTTTATCAACAGCACATACTACATTTAGAATAAATTTTTATTAATTAATTAAATTTAAATTATGTTATTTTTTATTTTATTCTTACTTGCCACTGCTAGGTTTGAACCCGGGACCTTAGGATGACGAACCTTGTACTCTACCTGCTACGCCAATTTGACTCATCGATATGGGTACTTGTTATTGTCTACATATACCTATATGTTATAAACTGACGCAACTATATTATTTTTTATAAAAGCAATTAAATTTTGCAAAACATATTAAAAATAAATAGCATTAATTTATTTACTTATTAATTTTATTGTTAAAATCTTTTTCCATAACCTTAATAATTTGATGGAAATTGCGATCTATTTAGCACTAATCTTTGAAGCGTTCAAATTATTAATTAGATGGTTAACTATATAGATCGTAATTCTAAGAAAAATTGAATAGTATACATTTATTATTTTGTTTTTGTTCAGCACATGATGAATTTAGATTTTGTGCATTTTTTGTGCGCAGTAATTGTAGACAAACCGTTATTTTAAAAAACATTATCTTTATAATAATTTTTTTTATTATCAAATAGTTCTGTCATTTAGGATGTTATAAAATGTTTGATTTCTGAGTCAACTACGACGCATCGTTTCGTAATAACATTGATACGAACGTGTTATGTTACGATTATACAATTTTTGTTGAATAACTGTAACGCCAAAACGATGTATAACAGCTATATCACTTGCGTATAACAAATATTACATAACAGATTATTTCCATGTTATATAGCACCTACATATCACAAGAATAACAATGTTAAATTACATGTAACTTCCATGTTATATTGCCGCTATAAAATGTGTTCACTGGGTATTATCAATGGAGCGGATTAGTCAGAAATTACGTGCGCGATAACGCTCTTTGCATGGTAGTCACCGATTTTGATGCAAAGTCGCGCAAGATTCAATGTTTAGCGTTACCTGTAAATGATAGTGATGCAGCCAATAAACGATACGTGCAACAAACTGTGAAAATTTTAAAGGATCGACAGGATGGAATTGAGAGGAAGATTGAGACACTTTAAAGTAAGGTTGAAATTACAGCTCATATGCTAAACGAGATTCAAAGACAGCTCGACGCAGTAACTCATCGTGCAGAGTAAAAAAGTTAGTACGTTGAATATATGCACCATTTACATGTCATACTCTGAACATGTCTGAAAAACAATTGCTGGTTGAGGAGTTGCATGCTCCGGCGAGAAGAAATTTTCCTCAAAGACGCGTCATAGTTCATGGATACGACGACCTGTGGCAGGCGGATGTGGTTGAGATGCGTCCTTACACACAATTTAACCGAGATTATCACTACATACTCACCGTTATCGATGTGCTGAGCAAGCATGCATGAGTTGTGCCGCTGAAGGCCAAGAGTGGTAGCGAAGTTGCTATTGCGATTGCAAAGATAATTCGGAAAGATGGAAGATGTCCGAAAAATTTGCAAACAGACAAAGGAAAGGAATTTTATAACGCCAACGTGCAGAAACTATTAAAAAAACATAATATCAATCATTATTCTACATACTCTATAATGAAAGCATCAGTTGTCGAACGCTTTAACCGAACATTAAAAAACGTCATGTGGAAACAATTTACACTCAATGGAAATTATAGATGGATTGATTTGCTGCCGCATCTCGTGTCAGAGTACAATGCACGAAAGCATCGAACTATCGGCATGCGACCCATCGATGTTACGCCTGCAATCGCTAAAAAACTCTTAACCACGGTGTATAGTCATGTAAAAATTGCGGCACCCGCGCGATTTAAAGTAGGTGACTCGGTGCGCGTCAGCAAATTTAAAACTGTTTTTGAGAAGGGTTATACACCAAATTGGACTACGGAGATATTTAAAATTATTGAAGTACAGCGTACCAATCCTGTGACATATGTACTAGAAGATTCCTGTGGAAAATCTATCGCTGGAAGATTTTACGAATATGAGCTGCAGCGTGTTGCAAATCCTGACGTGTATCTCGTTGAAAAAATATTGCGCCGAAAAGGAGATGAGATTTATGTCAAGTGGCTGGGATTCGATGGATCGCATAATTCATGGATACATAAAGACACTGTTGTTTAATCCAATAAAAATTGTTTTTATTATTTTCACATAAAAGTACAATGTAACCAAATACATTATTATATTAATTTTATATTATGTGAGATTTCTTTATCATCCTTCCTTAATACATTTTTATTAATACTTGTTTTTAACATAAAAATATATAAAATTATTTTTAATGTAAAATGTGAAATTTAAAAGCTATATAATGTTAAAGATATTATAGTGGTATTCGATAATGTCCCCACGGTAACGTTTCAACTGAATCGGGTATAAGGTATCTCTTGTCATCATATGGACTTAGAGCGATTTTCGTTTCGGACACCGTATATTATGTAGCTTGGATCTTATGCATGATTGGCGACACGTCATCTCGATCTTATCTCTCAAACACTGGGTATAATCATCAAATGTTATGGTTCGCGCTACTACATTATTCTTGACACCGTTCGCCTTTTTAGTGTCTTTCTTTCCATCTACCTTTAACGCATACATCTTTGCTCTAAGTCCAACGAACTCAGTCATTATCACACCATTATTCTCATCTTTCATCAAGCCCGGAACTTTTTTATTCTGGAGAGACATACCGTACGCGTTGTCGACCGGATAACCGCTCGTGTCGAACCTAGCGATATCACATTTCATCGTCTTGTAAATATCCTTGCACTCGACGAAGTATATGAGACGGTCGGTGTCGGTATACATGACTCTACATTTGTCACGATACAGAGGTAGCATGTACTCGTGGTGAAATTCATATAGACACGTCTTAGAAATATCTAGGATACACATGCCTACGTAAATCGGCTTATATAATTTCACCTCGAGTTTTCTAAGTTCAACGGCGATTAAATTTTCTGCAAAAATACTTCGACTATGAAAATTTGGTTTCGCGATCATTGTCTCCGCACCATACCGCCCCACCCATTTTGTCAACAACTTAATGTCAACATGATCTCCAATGCGCACATTCTCCATGGTTTTACCAAACACCGCATTATTCATTAATTTATACAAGTTTTTTTCGAAATCATTTTTGGCGAGTGTCCAAAATCGTGTATTTAACTCTATGTATTTACAGAGCCATGGAGATTGTGCGAATTCTAATATACGGTGTATCTTGGCGATACGAAGACCGTGACGCGTGCACTGCTGCAGGTTACAGTAATGTATGACGTAACGTTCCTTATCATACAGCGTAGCGAGAAGTTTACATTCACGCTTGCCTGGCGGTTTATCGCGTGTTGGGCAGAAAGGTAGGTCAGCGTGCTCGTCGTGAAGGTCTCGGGGATACTCGAGATCAACTTCGAAAATGTATCCCGTTGGTGAATCAGCAGCGATCGCATTTATGTCAAAATTCGAGACTTCGATCCATTGAAATTCCCCATATGGCAGCGGCTGACAC